>NW_024086815.1:0-39068 GCF_009730915.1 Dioscorea cayenensis subsp. rotundata
AGATTTCAAAATGAGGTTCCTGGGCGGAGCTAGAGACTCTCACGGCGGAGCTCGTGATTCACACGGCGGTCATCACGCGGCCCCTAGAGTTCTCCATGGCGGGCTCGTCATCCTCGTGGCGGATCCCGTTTTTCACATAACGGACACCGCGGATGTGTTCGTCAAGGCCATGATGACCCTCGCCGAGACGTTCACGAGATGGTGCACATGGCGCTTCATCAACCTCTCGTCATTTGCTCCCTCGAGCTTCCCATTCTTCTCCGGTTGAGGGACATCATACAAACAAGAATTCTCCGGTAAAAGAAGGTGTTTCTTTTTAGCGTCTTTGTTCGATCATTCAACTCCACGGAGAATACATCCTCGTTGAAAGCGTCGCCGATCTCCGGGAGGCGAAGAAACACATAGCGTTGCCTTAGATCCGGTCATAAGGTTGCGGTCTGTCGACACCAACTCACTGCCCGGCGTTGCTCGGGAGTTGGACACTTTGCGACTAGATGCCCATTCAAACTCTCTTCTTCGGATCATCCCCCTGAGAAGCATAACCTAAAGAGAAACCCCCCACCTCCCAAACCACTGCTACACGTTCCAATCTCTCATCCTATTTCAAAAGTCAATTCACTGAGAGTTTCTCTTCCAATCTCCGAAGCTATCATACAAACCAAAGAAGACCTTAAGAGACGGGTGATCATCAAGGTGTTATCGGGGAGCGAGCATTAAAATCCCTCCATGATGCTGCTTTGCCATTCCACCTGAACTCTGATCAATGTGAAAACATCACTCCCTTTGGCGACTTTTTCATTCTCACCCTCTTCTCAGCGAAAGCAGCATCAGACATTGTAAAATTGAATCGTCTCAATCTCTCCACCAAGCATGGCCCTTGCTCCATCAGCTTCTCACATTGGACCCCGGAGTTTGGGTCTCACGCTGTGGCCGCCGGGAATTATAACTGGATTAGACTGACAAATCTTCCTCTCCACTTCTTTGGGCCGGGACTCCATTGTGGAAGTGTTAAGACCTACGGGAGAGCTTATCTTCGTCCGAAAACATGAAGGCGTTTCCCTTGAACACATCACGAGCTCAGTGCGGCTTAAATCCCCTACCTCCTTCCCTATTGAGATGGCTGTTGGCGTGGGAGTTGAAGCTTCAAAAGTCATTCTTGAAGGCGATGGCGTTCCAATCATCAGATCGAAGATGATTCAAGGACCGGTTTCATCTTCTTCTTGGAAACCGACTGACGCCTCCTCTTCTCGTCCTCCATTTCCGACAAAGAAACCTCCGATCTCCGCCTTGAGCTCGGACGGCTTGTCCTTGGCCAAGGAAAGCCGGAGCTCCGGTGACCTCCCCACAGTGATCCCCCAGATTCCTCCGATCTCTTGCGAGAGAAACGAGGAAGGGGATGCACTGCTCATGCACAGCGGCCACGTGATGGAAACTCACACAATGGCCGTAGAGGTGCCTCGTGATCATGCTTCACTTGATCATCTTGGACGCTTGCGAGTGTCTGGATCGTCTCGGGATCAGGATTCTCCAGATTCCCTCAATAATTCAAAGTTGATCCAATCCCAAGGCATGCAGACTCATAACTTGGATTCACATGAGATATGTACTCCTCGGGATCCGGTCACACTTGTGATCAAAGCTAATTCCTCAGCTGATTTGATCACGCCTCGGGATTTGGCTATTCCGATCATCAAACCTTTGGATTTAATACAATCAAACTCTTTAATTGAAGACCAGACATTGGTCAATCTTGATCCAAATAATATACCTATAACAGTGATTAATCAGGGCATCTCTTCATCAACTTCTTCTGCTCATGATAAAGGAAAAGAAATTATTCTATCAAAGGACACTGAATCCTCTAATTCTGATGCTTTACCCACATACTTAAATCCTATACCACCGAATATTCCTATTCCTGATGGTTATAAATGGATTTTTTTGTTCATGGTGGATGGACTACGGTTCCTATTATTAATTCAGAAATTCTTCTCTCAAGACCCCACACCACCTATTACCCCACGGGATGATCACTCAGACGATGAATTGCTGGACTGGGGGGAAGACGATGATTTACCCTCGGATGTGATCGTCGATGACGATCTTATTACGAATGAGGAGAATCTTGATCATTTTGATTACGGTATTCACCGGATGATCTAACCCGATACTTTAAGCTGTTCCGGGAGTGGGCTATCTAGTGTCGAGGAACCTCACTCGGATCTGCTGGTGAGAAAGTCCACGATTCCTCGCTCACGGAAAGCACCCTGTTGTAGCACCCACACCTGGTCAAAACCTTCAGCATATCAGAAGAAGCGATCGCCCCAAGAAACCCTCCGGGCGCTGGAATGAAGAAGCTGGGTTTATTCCTATCCCACCCAGATCATCCAAGAAAAAAATTCCTGTTGATCCTCGAGACGGTACGCCTAATTCTTTTAATGCAGTTTGTTTTTTTCTTCTGGGATGATTCTCGGTTTTTCAACTATAGCAATGCTTGTGGTGTTAATTTTTCAAGGTTCACCAAATCATAAGCATAAATGTTTAGATAAAAGTACGTAAACTTGAAACTTCTAGGGTTGGAACTTCTACTTCCCCTTCAGGATCTCCTTCGAGACCAGACTGTTAGACCCTTGTTGTTTTTATGATTATTCTATGTTGGAATGTCAGAGGTCTTGGCGAGACCCTCTAAAGCGCCATTTAGTTAAAGACATAATTTACTCTTCACGGGCAGACATTGTATGTTTACAAGAAACTAAACTCCAAGAAATTCATAATTCTATCTGGAGGTCTATTGGTGGTTCGAGACTTAATTCTTTTAACTACCTTCCTGCTCTTGGCACCGCTGGTGGTATCATTATCGCCTGGGATAGTTCACAGGTCATGGGTACATTAATTCACATTGGGACCTTCTCAATTACCATGGAATTTACTACCCTTTCCCTCAATACTAAATGGATTTGCACTAGCGTTTATGGACCTAATACTAGCCCCTTGAGAATTGATTTCTGGAACGAACTCCGATCTATTAAAAATTTACACGATCTACCATGGTTAATCTGTGGAGACTTCAACACTCCATTCACTTTGAGTGATAAAAAAACAAAGGAGAACCTAATCCTAGGGATATTGCACGCTCCCAAAAAGTTCTTAGGAGATCTCAACTTTATTGACCCCCTTTACACGGGCGCAATTTCACTTGGACTAATGGTCAATCTGATCCGATCTGGGTTAGATTGGACAGATTTCTTTACTCGCATGATTGGCCACTGATATTCCCTAGAACATTTCAAAGTTCTCTCCCTAGAATTGGCTCTGATCACTCCCCTATTTTTCTGGACTTTGGATATCATTGTTCGCGCTCTAGAACCTTCAAATTTGAGAAATCATGGTATTCCAATGATCAATTAGAAAATTTAATTCAAAGTTGGTGGTCGAATCAAAAACTTTTGTTGGTTGTGGGGCCTACATCATTTCTAAAAAAATTCATGGTTGTAAAATCTAAACTTGAATGCGGGCTAAAGAAAAATTTTTGGTGCTTCTAATATTCACAAGAAAAAAATCTTCTTGCCGAACTAAACTTACTCGATACCTTTTCGTGAAAGTAGATCTCTTTTACGAGATTGAATCGACTCGCTTCTCACATATTCAATCGAGGCTCTACAACTTATTAAAAACAAGAAGAAATTTATTGGAAACAACGTTCTCGAATTACTTGGCTCAAGGAAGGTGATGCAAATACAAAATTCTTTCACCTTCTGGCTAATGGTAGGAAAAATAGAAATTACATTCCTAAAATACGGTTTAATGGGAATTGGATTGAAGGAAACCAAGAAATTGGGAAAGTATTCACTGATCATTTTTCAATCGACTTGGTACTCCGATTACTCATAGATTCCTACTCAGCGGCATCATCTGTTTAATTTCAAGGATAGAGTTGATCTATCTATCTTTGGAACTTCCTTTTACTCATGTTGAAATTAAACAAGCGGTATTTGAGCTTAACGCCGATAAGGCACCAGGTCCAGATGGTTTTCCTATATTCTTTTTTTCAAAAACTACTTTGGAGCCTTATTCAGGGATGATTTATTTAAAAATGCATGGCGATTTTTTTATGATGGCACTATTAATTTTGAAAAGAGTCAGCTGGGTTCACATCGCGCTTATTGCCAAAACAAATACTCCAACTGAGGTCACTGATTACAGACCCATCAGTCTTATCAACTCTACTTGCAAAATCATTTCCAAGATTCTTGCCACCAGGTTGAGTCATAAGATTGATCTCTTAGTGGATAATTCTCAATCTGGATTCATTAAGGGTAGATGCATTGCAGATAATATCATAGCTGCCCAGGAAGTGATTTTTAATCTCCAAAAAAGGAGAGTTCTTGGCTTTGCTTTTAAAGTGGATTTTGCCAAAGCCTTTGACTCCTTAGACTGGAATTTTCTTCTTGAGATTCTCGAAGCTAGAGGTTTTGGTAACCGCTGGATCTCTTGGGTACACACAATTCTCAAAACTGCTAAAACTCAGATCCTCATTAATGGATCTGCACGGGGTTATATCCGTCGCAAAAGAGGATTAAAGGCGAGGCGATCCTTTGTCACCCTTCTTTTTTTGCTTTTAGCGGTGATACTCTAAGCGCAATGTTTTTACCATGCTATTAATTCCAAGGTTTTGATTGGAGTTCAACTTGATCAATCAAACAACATCTGTCATCTACAATATGCCGATGATCTTATCATTTTCTCGGCAGGGGGGCACGAAGATCTTAAAATCATTAAATTAATTCTTTATCTATTTGAAGGCTGCTCTGGTCTTTCTATCAATTTCTCTAAAAGCTGCCTATATTCCACCAATTTTGGCTTCCAACCGCTCTCCTCCTCTGCGAGAATTCTCAATTGCAACAGAGATTGCCTCCCCATTACTTATCTGGGTATTCCCCTTTCTGGTAGACGACCCAGAAGAACTGACTGGTCTAAGTTGATTGATTCTGTCCGTATCAGACTCAGACCCTGGAAAGCAATCTATCTTTCATTAGGTGGAAGGTTAACTCTAATTAACTCCAGTGTTATCTTCTATTCCAGTTTACTGGATGTCAGTTTTCAAACTTCCAGCCTGGGTCATTCATGAAATTGACAAAATCAGGAGAGATTTCTTATGGAAAGGGCCGATCTTGGCTCGAAAAGGAATTAGATTAATTGCTTGGAAAAGGATGCGTCGACCCCGTGGTATGGGTGGGTCGGGGTATTCTTGATTCTGAGAATTCAACAAAGCCTTACTTGGAAAATGGTGGTGGAAATTCATCACCACACGAATTCTTGTTGGTCGACATCATCGAGCCAACTATTTCAATTGTGATTCTCCCGAGTATCTTGTATTCACAACCACCAAGAAATAAATCATTCTTACGGGCGGGAATCAGCGCCATTACGCCCCACTTTTCCGTGCTCGCTAATCAAGGCAGGGTTGGTAGCGGTGAAAACACCTTATTACGGTTTGATAGATGGCTGGAAGGCCAATCCCCCAACAATCGTTGGGCATCTCTTTTCCTGGACTGTTCCTATCCTTGGATTACTTTAAAACAATTTATATTCATGATTAATTCCCATGTTAATCCTTTTTCGAACGACCCATGATCGAAGATTATGACTTTTTATCACATTTTTTTACGGATTGTACAATGGATCTCGAAGACTCATACTCACGGTCTTTAGATAAAAAGCGGAAATTTCTCCAGTCAAATCTTTCTATAATTTCTTAATAGACGGAGGTCTCCGCTCCCAACTCTATTCAATTTAGAAATCTAAATCTCCTAGCAAAATTACTTTATTCTGTTGGCTAGCCTGGGATAACAAGATTCTTACACTTGAAAACTTATTCAAGAAAGGTTGCAATCCGAACGCCACTGACACATGCATTCTTTGTCACAATAATTCTGAATCAGTGGACCACCTATTGATAAACTGTATCTTCTCTTCTCGTATTTGGTCCTTTTTCAAGTGCCTTTTTGATTCTGAAACCCTACCTTCCTCAGTCTCAATTATCTGGACCAACTGGATTCCCTCTTTGAATCCCTCCACTAGAAATCTCTGGGATCTTTGTACCAGAGCCATTTTCTGGTTTATTTGGCTGGAACGCAACAATCGTATTTTTAATCATAGTTGTTCTACTATTTCTTCTATCTTATACAAAACAGCTAACTTGGTTCTTACTTGGTTATCTGCAGACTCGGAATCTCATCTGCAGGAAGCTTCAGAGGACATTCAGAAGATCAAGCGCTCCTTAAGCTTCCTAAGCTCCAGATCCACCGACTTCTCCAGTGATGCGCCCTGACCGAAAACCGAGAGTGTCTGTTACATCGGTTTGGGACGGGGCCTATGTCTTCAGATGATTGACTTCGCCGGCTCCAGATTTTTCCCTTTTATTGTGTGTTTTTCATGTTCCCTCTGCTCTCTGTTCTCCTCATCTCTGGTGAGGTTTACAGTTTTATATCTTTCTAGCTTTTTTTCTCGCTGCTACTATTGTACCTTGTACTTCCCTGTATTTCTTTTTTTAATAAATTAGTGGTTTATCCACCTTATTCAGTAGTTAGAAAGAAGTTTCTCTCTTAACTTTGTTTATTTATTTATTTATTTTTTGAATAAAGTGGATAAACCACAAATTTATTAGAAAAAAAGAGAGGAACAGAAAGTACCAAGTACAGAAGGAAAAAAACTGAACTGGCAAACAATAATAAGAGGATTTATTTATTTATTTATTTTTTGAAATAAATTTTGTTTAATTCTCATAAATATAAAATATCATAAGTCATACATATTAAATAATTCTCAAAATATATATGCCAGAAGCACCAGTGGTACCTGATTGCAAGCACAAGTTCCATCAGCTTCTGAAACACGGTAAGACAACTTGTTGATCTCGTACATAATGGCATAAGCCAAATCATCCAAGCAATCAGTCTATATTAAGAAGAGGAACAAATTGTATTACAAAGGTTTTAACATCCTGCAAAGATACCATACTTTTCCGCATCTCTTAATAAGTCACCAAAATATAAATATGTACCTAAAGATGTGCACAAAATTCATATTCCTAAAAATCTTTCAACGACTAAGTGCAGCTAAGAATAAACATAATGGCATTGCTACACAAATCAACTCATCAAGTGCATCTAAGTTAATGGAAATGGAGAACATTATCATGGAAGATCCTGTGAATTGGCTTGTGAAATTAATGAAAAAAAAGGCCTCACAAACTTGGTCATGTGCATGTGGAGAAGTGAGTGATAGATAGCATCTAGAACATGAGAATAATACAAGCTATAATGAAGTTTAGCTTGTATTTATTTTTTTTGCGTTTCGCCAATGTTTATTATTATTATTATTATTATTATTATTATTTTTGAATAAAGTGGATAAACCACAAATTTATTAAAAAGGAGTAAACTGGAAGCAACAAAGTACAAATAAAAATACAACAAACACTGGAGCAAAGCAGAAGTCTGCTATCCTCACCAGAGATGAGAATAACAGAGAACAAGGAAAGTGAAAAGGGAGAAAAAAGAGGAGCAATCTGAAACCAGCGAAGTCAACCATATGGAGACACAGGCCAGCTCAGATGAGAAGGTAACGGACTACTCCTGAATCTGATTGGGCGCCAGATCACCGGTGCAGACAGAGGATCTGGAACTGAGGAAGTTTAAGGAACGCTTGATCTTCTGAGTACCCTCCGAGTAATTCAAAATGTGGGAGTCAGAGTCTGCAGTAATCCAAGAAAGAATCATATTAGCCGTATTATAAATTGTAACAGAAGTTTGTGAACATTTTTGGTTAAAAATACGGTTATTGCGTTCCAGCCAGATATTCCAGAAAATGGCTCTGGAACAGAGGTCCCAGATATTGCCAATGTTTATTATTGCACACAAAAATTTAGTATTTCCTTCTATAATAAGGTTTTTTTATTAAAGTTATTTACTTATTCAAATTAGCAAAATTAGTTCTTTCTATATATGGTGTTTTAGTAAGATTAGAGGTAGAGGTTTTGGAGGCATGCCAATAATCCAAGGGATGTCCAAAGATTTTTTATCTAAAAATCTACATACTTCCCCATAATACACAACTATATATATATGGTCGATAATCTAGGGATGTCCAGGTAGCTATTCTACTGGCTATGATCATCATAAAAATTACTAAAATGCATTCTACAGTATTATACAGCAATCATAAGCAGTTAAAAAAAAGTGTACACTACTTATATAAACAAACATCCGTTGAATAATGATGCAATGACTGTAATTAAAATGTTCCTAGAGAAACGATGAATTTTGCGACATGCTAATATTACCATTTTCCATATATATATATATATATATATATATATATATTAAATAAAAGCTAAACCAATCAAAAAAAGTTCAAAGCCCAGTGAAATTATTATCATTGATAAAAATTGTAGTATGAGACTTTCAAGTGTTTGAAGTTCAAACTTTATCAGTTTATGTGATAATAACATCTCTATAGCTATAGGAGTGAGCTTACGTATAAACGCTAAAACCATTTTTAATCAAATATAATTAGTTCAAATAGTTTATATGACGGTAATGTATACTACAACAACATATAGCAACAACAATAATAATAATTACGTAAATTGATTATTATTATTGTTGCTATTTTAATTTTTTTCTCCCTACAGAAGTTGTAATTATTTATCTTTTTTTTGTTTCACCAATGTTTATTATGCACACAAAATATACTATTTTCTTTGATAATAATTTTTTTTATTAGGGCTATTTATTTATTCAAATCAACAAAATTAGTTCTTTCTACCGACGGGCTTATAGCCCCAGTGGTACCCCAGGTCCCTCTCGTCTGGGAGAGCGCGAGTTCGATTCCCTCGACCGCACTCCCCAGTTTCAAGAGGGTGAGGCGTTGTGGCAATTCCCCCACCCACGTAGATCACTGAGGGTTGCCGTTTATCGCCCTACTTCAAAAAAAAAAAAGTACTTTCTATATAAGGTGTTTTAGTAAAATTGGAGGGAGAGGTTTTGGGGGCTTGCCAACAATCCAAGAGATGCCTGTAGATTTTCAATTTGAAAATCAACTGACTTCCTAAAATACGCAATTATATATATATATATATATATATGGATGTATATGTATATATATGGATGTATATGTATTTTAAATCAAATCTAAACCAACCAAAATAATTCAAAGCCCAATGATATTAGTTTCACTAATAAAAATTATAGTGGGGACTTTCCAGTTTTTGAAATTTAAGTCTTATTGGTTTATGTGGCGATAACGGTTCTCTGATTGCGTGTGTGAGTTTACAGGAAAAAAAAAAGTTAAATTAATCAATTATAATTAGTTCAAATAATACTTTAGTATCTATGTAATAATAATAATAATAATTACAGAAATTGATAAGTGCGTAATATTAAAATGTACTTGGTGGGTGGGGGTATCTACATAAAAAGATAACCTTGCTTCAATCCATGTATATATACACACAAACCTTGACCATCACCACCTCCACCTCGTATTCGTAGTTCTTGTTCTGAGATTCTGTGCTTCAACTAGACAAGAAAGTGATTTGATTTGCTAGCAAGAAGGTGATCATCTAGACTCATCATCAGCTTGATTGCTTCTTTTCCTTGTTTTGCTGGTTGATTTGTTTGAATCGATGCTATTCTTTTTGATAATATTACCATGTTTGATCTGTTATATATCTTGTGTGTTATTTGTTGGGTCTTGAGCTTAGCACTGAAGTTTGTGAACATTTTTTAATTCAAAGATGGAGTTTTTCTTCTGGATCTGTTCAATTGAATGAATGCTTTCAATTTTTAGTTTTTTTTTAATATTATTATTATTATTGGTTATTGTGTTTAGATTGGGATGTGATGCCTTGCAAATGTTTGATGAAATTCAGATGTAATGCAAGTCTGGATTACGTTTGTTTGTGGATTTATTTAGTTTCTTGATCTTGAATTTGATGGATAAGCAAATCAATTGAGCTTAAGCCAGAAAGTTTTCTGTTTGTTCTTGAGGATCTTCTTTTGAAGACAAGAGGTTTGTTGAAATTCCTTATTATGATGGTATTGATCTTGTTTTCCAATCTAAGTTCTTGAAATGGTTGTCTTTGTATGTTATGAAACTTTAGATCCTGCTTCTTTAATCTGTAGACACTTAATTAGTTTTTTCAGTTTGATTGTTTGTCTGACATTGTGTCCGTTGTAATTTTCTTACTATATATCCAATATTGTTGTTTGCCATAGGTCTGAGTTTCATGAAATATCTCAAAATGCTTTTCTATGTGAATTTTAGATCCTACTCCTTGAAACTGTGCATGTTTAGTTTGCTCTTCACTTTGATTGTTTTTGCATTGTTTGACAAAGAAGAATGGTGAAGATCTTCTGATCAGTTATATGAAAGATCTCAAAATGGCTGTCTTTGTGAATTATGAAACTTTAGCTCCTGCTTCTTAGAAATTTGATTGTTCTTGGGTTGTTTGACAGTGAAAAATGGTGAAGAAGATCTGTTGCATTGGAGCTGGCTATGTGGGTGGCCCTACCATGGCTGTGATTGCACTCAAATGTCCGAGCATCGAAGTTGTGGTTGCAGACATCTCAGTTGATCGCATCACTGCATGGAACAGTGACCTGCTGCCAATTTATGAGCCTGGGCTTGAAGATGTGGTAAAGAAGTGCAGAGGAGTCAATCTCTTCTTCAGTACTGACACTGAGAAGCACATCTCTGAAGCTGATATCATATTTGTCTCAGTGAACACTCCAACAAAGACCTGTGGCATTGGTGCAGGCAAGGCTGCTGATCTAACATACTGGGAGAGCGCTGCTCGTATGATTGCTGATGTTGCAAAGTCTGACAAAATTGTGGTTGAGAAATCCACTGTTCCGGTTAAAACTGCCGAAGCAATTGAGAAGATCTTGACACACAATAGCAAGGGCATCAATTTTCAGGTACTATCAAACCCGGAGTTCCTTGCAGAAGGGACAGCCATCCAAGACCTTTTCTATCCAGACCGTGTGCTCATCGGCGGGCGGGAGACACCAGGGGGTCAGAAAGCTATAGAAACACTGAAAGAAGTGTACTCCAATTGGGTACCAGAAGACAGAATCATAACCGCAAATCTATGGTCTGCAGAGCTATCTAAGCTTGCAGCAAATGCATTTCTGGCGCAGAGAATATCATCAGTGAATGCCATATCGGCCTTGTGTGAAGCCACTGGAGCCGATATCACAGTGGTGGCCGATGCTGTGGGGAAAAACACGAGCATTGGTCCCGAGTTCTTGAGTGCCAGTGTTGGCTTCGGAGGGTCTTGTTTCCAGAAAGACATACTCAATCTGGTTTACCTTTGTGAGTGCCATGGCCTTTCAGAGGTAGCTCTCTACTGGAAACATGTTGTCCAAATGAATGACTACCAAAAAGACGAGGTTTGTCGAGCATGGGTTGTGGCATCAATGTTCAAACGCTGTTTCCGACAAGAAGATTGCAATTCTTGGCTTTGCATTCAAGAAGGACACTGGAGACACGAGGGAGACTGCAGCCATCGATGTTTGCAAAGGTCTATTACGTGAGAAAGCTGAGATA
Organism: Dioscorea cayenensis subsp. rotundata; assembly: GCF_009730915.1. NCBI lineage: Eukaryota > Viridiplantae > Streptophyta > Magnoliopsida > Dioscoreales > Dioscoreaceae > Dioscorea > Dioscorea cayenensis. Next base: position 11,614 of record NW_024086815.1, read on the forward strand.
AGCATCTACGATCCTCACGTCACTGAAGACCAGATTCAGCGAGACCTTACGATGAACAAGTTCGACTGGGACCATCCGATACACCTTCAGCAAATGAGCCCCTCGCCAGTGAAGCAAGTGACGGTCACCTGGGACGCGTATGAAGCCACCAAGGGAGCTCATGGAATCTGCATTCTTACTGAATGGGATGAATTCAAGCAACTTGATTACAAGAAGATTTATGACAATATGAAAAAACCTGCATTTTTGTTTGATGGCCGGAATGTTGTTGACCCAGAGAAGCTCAGGGAAATTGGATTCATCGTTTACTCCATTGGTAGGCCTCTGGATGCTTGGCTAAAGCACATACCTCTGACTGAAGATGATAAAAGGAAAAGGGTCAAACATTTCTAACTTTCGAATATGGTGTAGTGGCTTAATTCTGAATGCAATGTATCCAATTGAACTCCAAATGAGAAGCTTTCTGCTGAGTTTCATCGACCCCTGTACTTGAATGTGTGAGTGAATGAACTCAATTTAGATGAAGATTTCTTCTTAATTGGAATTTTTGTTCTTCTGATGTACACTTAGCATGTTTGAAACGAATCAATGCTTTCTCTTCTGAAGTTACGATCAGAAGTGTTCCAGCTCAATCTGAATAATTGGTATGATCCATAAACAAACTAAGAAATACCAATTCACAAGCCACTAAACACCATCTTTCATGGCGGTAATGAATGTATGAAACTTCTCGAAAGAAGACCATCCCCTTTTATCAATACTCTTGATGGTCATTTCCTTCAAAGCAAGAGCCCTCTTGATCTCTCCATGGGCAATCAACTGTTCCACTGTATCTCTAAACTCCTCATTTGTAATCAAGCCATTCTCATCATGTTTCATCTTCAAGTTAGTCTTCCGAACATCACAAATGTAAATCTTATTCAAATGCTGATGAGCAAAGTAAGGCCAACATAGAAATGGCACACCATTGCTCACACCTTCCGTTGTTGTTCTTGGTGATGATGATGATGTGCTAGAGGTGATAAGAGTGAGAGATGTGATGTATATATACACGGATAGCATTTCAATGCCATGGCTATGAATGGAGTAGAAGAATTTTTAAACAGTTCATGCTTGCTCCTTTCCCTATTATTATCAAAAGTATTTATACACTGTTTGTCCCTCCTGCTCCAGGAAAACTCTCCATGCATATTCCATCTTCTCCTCCCTCACCCTCTTCTGACTATTAAGGCCCACATCCCCACCGTACCACTAGCGCTCGACTTCGGTTGTTGTAGTGCAGCCTCGACTTAGGCAGGTGTAGTGCAGTCTCGACAAAAGTCACATCTTGAGGAGATGATCTTAACCCAAGGAAAAAGGCTTTTCCAGGCTAAGTGATCATATAAGGAATTGAAGGTTAAGTGGTCTACTAGGATCTACGGGGGAGGAGAGCAATAATTTAAAGGGTATGACTTTTGTTTAGATAATTATTTGAATGATAATTTTGTAAATGATAATTGTTTGAATTTTGTTCAAATTTTGCAAATTTTTGTAAAAGTTTTAGGCTTTGTTGATGTGTATGTAACTAAAAAAAAGTTTGGCCTGAAATGATAATTATTTCATTTTTATTCAAGTTCTGAATAGCTCTGTTTGCCTATAGTACAGTGGTGGAATGTTTTTACCCTTTTGTTGATGTGTAGGTTAATAAGTAAATTTTGGTTGAACTTGTTTTTAAAATCCTTGTGATAACATTATACAGGTAATCTTAATTAGAAGCCTAATTAATAAATCATACACTAAAGATTGTTAACATTCCATTTTCACTAAGATTTCAAAGAAAACAACAGTAGAAATTACCCATGGCAAGTTTTGAAAATCCCAAATTTAAATTGTAGCTAAAACCGTTTAAACATGCTCAGTAGGAAAAGTGAATTTCAAAACTTGTTCATCAATACAAGTTCAGTCAAATCAAGTACACTTTGTGTTGGAATAACTTGAAAGTCCATCGCTTCAAGCAATTAACCAAAAATAGAATGAAATCATCCTTGAATGTGATCCTGAATGCCATTCATACAGTTTTGGAAACAACGGTAAAATTACCCATGACAAGTTTTAAAATCCCAAATTTAAATTGCGCTAAACCATTTAAACATGCTCAGTAGGAAAGTGAATTCAAACTTGTTCATCAATACAAGTTCAGTCAAATCAGTACACTTTGTGTTGGAATAATATGAAAGTCCATTGCTTCATGCAATTAACCACAAAAATAGAATGAAATCATCCTTGAATAATGATGTGTATGATAATAATAAAAACAAAACAAAACAAAACAAAAAAAGATAGGTCAAGCAGTTCACTACTTCCCTTTCAAGCTGATCATTTGCCTGGTAGATAGGAAATTCGTTCAATACTGAACACAAGAGATCTTTGGAATTAGTGCAAGGTTGCTTTTAGGAGTGGAAGAGATCTTGTACCATATTATCATCTATTACAAAACGAGAGAGAGAGAGAGAGAGCAGCCTTTTTGGTCTATGTTGATATGATGTGCATCCCCAGCAATGCAAATTTATTAAAATCAACTAAAAATAGTACAAACTAAAACAGAACAAGGGAAACACCCAGGCTTACGAGATACTTGTTAAAAAAGTAAAATGGCACATGTTTTAGCAACAAATTAAATATATGTTGGACTCGCAATTAATTAATTTGAAACAACTAACTAGTGACTCCTTGGAGTTACTTATGCCATCCAAACCGTTTATAAGCTTTCAGAATGCACAAATTAAAGCATTATGAGAACACTACAAAAGAAAACATGGGCATCAGAGATGGAAAATTCCGTCACTAATAGGTAAAATTTCGTTGGTGATAACTTTCCAACGGAATATTCCGTTGGAAATTTCCTGTCGCTGAAAAGCAAGTGGCTAATGCTATTTCGTTGAAAAAATTCCGTCACTAATGCCCATGTCTTCTTGTAGTGGAATGGATGTCTGGTGTCATTCCAAGCTTCCCACTGATGGCCTCAAAAGTGTCATATATAGGGCCTAAATGCTGACACAACTAGTTAACCCTTCATCTACTGAAAGAAGGACCTGTACTGGTCTTGCATTTTCACCATTAGCAAGAAATTTCAATGCAAAGAATGACAATTTGCTACTATATATGATTTGCTTAATTGCAATTAAGCAGATCATATATAGCAGCAAATTATATTTTACAATGCAACATCGGCAATGTAGTTACACAAATTCTAGGTTGGGCACATGGATTTGTTCTGTTTAGTTGTCTGATAGAATTAAAACAGAAAGGTCTCAATGTTATGGAAGATAAAGAACCTAATTTATAATTGCAAATGACCATAACTGAATATATATTTGGCTCTTTAATGAATTGTATTCCCAAGGAACGCCAAAGGCATTAAAAAAGTTGAAGTTTATTACACTTATTTTTTAGATTTAATTGCCGTACAAGTTCCTGTAATTGTGTGTTTTATACCTTTTTTGTATTTCTAATATTTTTAGGTTCAATTGAGTCCTCATATTTTATCATACATATAACTGAATATTTTATTTTTAATGAATTTTTTAGTCAATGGTTCATCCACTTTGTTAAAAAATAAAAAATAAAAACAAAACCCAATTCTGCATGCTTATTTATTTATTTATTTATTGGCAAATGGCTTGTTTGGATTTATGCATAAAAATAGAGTAGCCAATGTATGTTTTTCAAAGATACTTCTGTCATCATCAACATATAAAAAATCAGCATATATACACCTTTCTAATTTCTATAATTCTACTACTATCTAATATTATAATTAAAATAAAATTAAAAATAGATTATTGTTGAAACAATACAACAAAATATAACAAAATATATATATTCATGGCAGGAGACAGTAAACTCGGGAACTATATATGTTCTAAATTATGTAAATTTTTTTTAACTAAGTTCATAAACTCCAATTTGTCCATTAATTTAGCTTGTTAACATTGAAAGCTTTGACCAGTGAATTATATCACCTGAGAAAATCACTGATAAACTCATTTTTAAGTAAAAATGATTTAAAAAAATCTAACAAAACTAAAAGGTTTATTAATGGTGAGCATTATAAATATGTTTTGTGTTTGATATCCAGAAGATGGAGTAGTTTCAAAGCTTTCAATAAGTTGTTTAGTTGATAATTAATTAAGTCAATACCAAAGCAAAGCAATTTCTTTTTGATTAACACAGTAAGTTACATTTAGATTAAAGTAAAAAATTCCTTTATATATTTGAATAAAAATGTAAAATTGATGACTAATTTTTATTGTGAGAATTAAGGTTTATTTATTTTTAGGGAAAAAAACACAATTTTTATTATAAATCACTGTAGTTATATATAATCTTTTTTTTAAAAAAAACAATAAGCCATAAATTATATTAAAGCATAAAAAGCAAGTACAAAGATAGACATCAAGGCAAAGACAAAACAAAAGCCAAAGCAAAGCATATATGCAATGCCATCTCCTTTGGGGGAAGAAAAAGAGATGCTTATAATTACTGCATATATTTTTGCTTTTCAACGTAACAAAGAAAAAAGTTGGTGGTCTTACACAAGCAAGCATAAATTCTCCTATATAACTTTTTTTGTAAAGTTAACAATTTTGATTAATATATAATGAATTTAGTGTACTTCCAACTAAATGTAGAAAATATGTTGTTGTTGTTTATTGAAGAGAGATGCTAGTTTAAGACTCAATGATTTATTGATTTCAAATTATTTCTTCTTTGTGAAAATGAAGTGATTCACCTCAATGAAATAGCTAGGTTCAATGGAAAAAAAGATAAAAAAATATTAGAAATGCCAATTTAAAGAAATTTATAACACTATATATATATATATATATATATATGAATAGCTCATTAATTACTATATATAGCTAGGTATTAATTCTCACAAATGATTTATAATATCTTAATTCTGTCACTAATCCCTTAATTTGGATAGCTGGAGTTCAATGTATGGAATTAATTAATGCACCAGGACAACTTATAACAAACAAACTCATCGATAGCATGTGGAATTGTCTAATTAAATATGTGGGTTGTTGATATGATGTTGAGGGTTGTGCTCTCGGTTGTGTTGTGGGTTGTGTTGTCCGTTGTTATACCAATGTTTGGCTTTGTTGGTATGATGTTGGTGGTTATGTATTGAGTTGTTCTTATGATCAATATAGATAATAACTGTCTACCATACCCCTCATTCGTTGATGATATAATAACGTTCTTTGATGATGAAATGCCGCACGTTGTTCTTAAGATGTTGCGGATCATGTTGAGGGATAAGATGATGAAGAAAAATGGTGAGAGTGTGGGATGATCTCACGAAGTTACAAGAAAGGCAAGAATGGCCTAATGTAAGCCAATGAAGAGGGATGAGATGACTTGGCCTGGTGACTCAGCAAGATGTGGCCTCAACTGCAGCTAATCATTGTAGTTCAATGTAGTTATGTATGTAATTAGTGTGAGTAATGGTCAGTTAGTCTCTCGAACGTGGGAGTAGTGCATGAGAGAGTACTTTTGTCTTGTGTGTATGTGTGTTGTAGAATGTTATATAACGTATGTTGTTCGATCAAAGTGGAAACTTTGTATCTCTGTATGCTGAAGAAATTAAGTTTAATTTGAGTGTTTGCAAGATATCTATACAAGATGTAATATGGCTACATTAGAACCAACTACTTGTTTTGAAGCCTTAATGTCAGAAGCCGGGAAAAATGCAATGGAGGAGGAGCTTAGAATGATTGAAAAGAATAACACATGGGTGCTTGTAGACAAACCAATTGGTAAGAAAGTCTTCGGAGTCAAGTGGGTATTCAAGCTTAAAATGAATGCAGATGGGTCGTTAAATAAACATAAAGCTAGGCTTGTTGTGAAGGGATATTCACAAGAGATTGAAGTAGATGTCTTTGATACATTTGCCCCAGTGGCAAGATTGGACACAATTCGACTATTGCTCGCCATTGCTGCTCAAAAGGGGTGGTATGTATATCAGATGGACGTCAAATCTACATTCCTGAATGTGGACCCACTCAAAAGCTTGATTAGATTAAAAACATTGTTTCCCCACTTATTCCCTATCCTTTTTGTCATGTGGCTCTCAATCTAGTGGTAATGAGGAATTCCCGGAGGAATTCATGGGTTTCCATCACATCTCGTGCCTTTTGATATTTGAGCCTTTTAACTTCATTGTTTTTTCTTCTTCTCTTGTGCTTCTTCTTCATTTCTTTGTCTTGTAAGGGAGGTTGCTAGCTAGAAGATTTTTGAAGCTTGGTTTTCAGCTGGGCTATCTTTTTCAACACTCTCTTTTCCGGCCATCGTAGTAAGCCCCTAGCCATTCTTGGTTAAATTCTTTTAGTAGTGTTGTTTTTGGTAACTAAAAACCATGACCTTTTCTCTATCCTTTGATTAGCTTGCCATGTTTTGTGGAATAGCATGTTAGCTCTTTTTATTTAGAAACCTTGGCATGTTGATGGCTAAATTCGGAGTTGTTCATGCTTGTTGTTCTCTTAGTTCATAGCTCAAAATTGTTGTTGAAATCCTTGGAGCTTAGTGTTAGCTCAAGGGCTTGTGCTTAACCATCCTTGTTTTGAGAAAGGTTTGGCCTTGGCATTAGTTTAATGAGTGTTAAGTTGCTTGTTTTTTGCTCACCCAAGCATGGTGGAGATTTTTGGACCTTATTTGAGGGTAGAACCAACATGCTAAAAGCCTTGCATATTGTGTATGTTTCCATGTATGTATATATATATGTGTGTGTGTGTGTGTTTTATATATGTATTGGTTGTATAAATAGATATGTTTTTTTCTCTCTTAGTTTGGTTCTACAACTTTTGTTGTTGGTGGAGTGGTTTTGTAAAGTTGATAGCATTATTGTGTTAATGTGTCTAAAGACTAGAGCTTGGTTGTGAATCTGCATAAATGTTTTTGGTGTTAATGGTTTGCATATTTTTGTTTTTATTAGTCAAGGCATTGTAAGAGAATGAGGGAAGTTTTGTAGTGGAATGTGTTTAGAATTGGATGGTGGAGATGTTCTCATCAAGTTAAAATATTAGTTCAAGGCAAATGTCAAATGAGTGGAGGTTAAGCATTGGATCACTTTAAATTTAATCATGTTAATTATTTAAGCTTTTAGGGTGTGTTTTAAATTCCTGCATGAGTGCATGCAAGACAATTATTGTCATTTATTTTATTTTATTTTATTTTTATTTTTGGTTGCTCTCTAGAAAATGCTTAGGGTAATACTTGATGAGTGTTTAAACTTGCGATTAGAGTAATTTTGTTTTAACTATGGTAAATCATTGGATTTTAGGATCGTTTTAGGGAGTGGTCTTGGATCTCATTTTTTTGGGCTTAAGCTAATATCGGTAAGTAATCTACCGATAACTCCAGTATTTTTCTCGTAAAAATAATTATCTAGTATTTTTGTTATTTTATTTTTGAATATCTATTATTTTTGTTAATATTGAAATTATTTATCCGGAATATGTATTTTGAGGTATTTTTCTTTTAATTAATTATTTCTATTTAGTTGTTGACTTGGTAAATCTAAATTGGTGTAATGCTAATTAAATAATTGCTATTCTTTTTTTAACTTGGTTATTAATTTATTATTTATACTAAGTGTGTGGTTACATTCAAAGCGATTACTCGACATTTATAAAAATTCGTTTGTTTGTAGGCATGGGTTAATGATTACGCTATCATTTGGATTGACTTAGTTAATTCCATTATTTATTTAGTTATTTAATCATTTAATTTAGTTTTTGAAGGAGTCTGGTGTTTTTGAATAATTTTAAATACTTCATGTGCTTAAATTTTTTATATTTCATTTATGGTTATCGATTTATTTTTCCCTAAAGTGAGATTTTTGATATCTATTAGTATTTTCGAATATATATGAACTTGAGAAATTTTAGAAATTTCGAACTTGTACTCTGCAAATATTTTTGTATCTCGAATATTTTGGTCTCCAAATGAGCGATATGCAACCCATCGCTGGGGGTTAAACCTTGACCTTGTCGACAAGTAATTTTGGGAAAATGAGACAGCAGTTTCGCACAGTGTCCGTTCGGTGAAATAATCAACTGACCACGGTATTCGTCTCGGTCATAGGGTAAATAAATGATATCTGTATTTTGGCTCGGATCGTCACTGAGGGATAAACAAATGACCTTTAGCACTTCAGGTGAATTTGGAGACATACTCTTGAATTTGTTATTTTTGGGTTTTGCCCTTTTGATTTTGAATTTCTGCAAAAACACAAATATTTGTCCTGCCTTGAAATTTTCTGTATTTTTGATATCGTATTTCTGGGTTTTGAATTCGGTAAATCATATTTGTAAATATTCTTTATTAGAATATTTCACTTTGTATTTTGTTTTGTTTTAAATTATGTTTTGAAGACCTATGCTCATTTCGGCGAATAATTATTCGCGAGTTCGAAACTCCGGTATTCTTTTTGATTTTTAGTTATCTTGAATAGCGTTACTACTTGAGAACTATACCTCTGTTGAACCATTTATTTTTGTATTTGTTTAAACTATGTTTAAACTTTGAATTATTCTTAATATCCGAAATCAAGATTCAGTAAAAGCTCGTTGTTTTAAAACAATTTCGGATTACTCATCGGGCTAGTGAGCTCATGGATTTGTTTTTAAATCCTTTTCGGATCAAGAGTGGTAGACCGTGAGTGGATCTTGAAAGACTGCCTGTAGATGTTGCTTGTCCTGTGTAAAATTGTAGTCCTTGTCATTGTCTATCACTATGTCCCTGTATTTTGTATTTTGGACTTCTGTATCCCGATAACTTGTACTTTGTAGAGTTTGTAATTCTGTAACCCAGTTGGTTTGTTATAGTCTTGTTTGTCCTAAACCAGGTCCTGAGGCCTTGCAGGTCTACTTGGTTCATGCCCTGTGGATCTGCGGCCGTTTGTCTGCGCACCGGGTCCGGCGAGCCGGGTTCGGGGCGTGACACTAAATGGGTATTTAACTGAAGACATTCATGTTTATCAACCTGAATGCTTTGAGAAAGTTGGTGATGAAGAGAAGGTATATAAACTTCAAAAGGCCTTGTATGGATTAAGACAAGCTCTGAGAGCTTGGTACAACAAGTTGGATAGTCATTTGGTGGATATTGGGTTCACTAAGAGTTTAAATGAAACAACATTGTATGTAAAAAACAATGGGAGTGATTCGCTAATTGTATCAATTTATGTTGATGATATACTGATAACAGGAAGCAGAGAAGCTGAAGTTGAGGAGTTTAAAGCCAAGATGAGGTATGTTTTTGAGATGAGTGATCTTGGTAAGATGGCCTACTTCTTAGGAATGGAAGGGCAACAAGGGGAGAAAGGTATCTTTATTTATCAGAGAAAGTTTTGTGAAGAACTACTGAACAAGTTTTGCATGGAAAAAAAATAATTCAGTTTGTACTCCATTTACTGTTGGAGAAAAGCTAGTCAAGGATGATGGAACATATCAGATAATTAAATGGGAGTATTTATAGAATCTTAATTGGAAGCCTTCTATATCTATATGTAACCAGGCCAAACATTGTTTTCTCAGTCAATTATTTGTCAAGATTCATGCAGACTCCAACTGAGAAACACTTCAAAGGAGCAAAGAGGATTCTATGCTTCATCAAGAAAATAATTGACTATGGAATACAATATGGTAGAGCTACATCAGTGAAATTGCTTGGGTTTTCTAATAGTGACTAGGTTGAAAGTGATGAGCAGATGAAGAGCATATCAGGGAGTTGTTTTACTGTAGGTACTGGAGTAATCACCTAGAGTTCAAAGAAATAAGGACCGGTGGCTCAATCAATAGCGGAAGCTGAGTACATTAGAGTTTCAGAGGCTGTCAAGCAAGCTATTTGGGTGAGAAAGTTATTGAATGATTTATCTTTTGATGTATCAGAAGCTACCATCATTTTATGTGACAACTGTGCAGCCATATCTATTGTCAAAAACCCAGTTTTACACAGCAAAACTAAGCATATTAAAGTTAAGTATCATGCTATGCGTTATTATGAAGAAAAGAAAGAAGTTAAGATCACTTTCTATTGCATAGAAGAACAGCTAGAAAGTGTCATAACTCATGAGGGCATTTATAACTAGACAATGTCTTAGTCACAACTAGGTATGAAAGTGTCATAACTCATGAGGGCATTTATAAACATAAGTTGAAATTATTGTCGGAGGAGGATGGTTGGGCCTTGATGTGTGAATTATTATTAAATGATGGTGAAAGGGGGAACATGCAACATTTTGAGCAAATAGGTAAAAAGATGGTGAACAAGTGTCATGGCCTTCCACTTTCAATCAAAACCATTGCTAGGATACTAAATACTAAAGATATAAAATTGCAGTGAGTGGGAAGAAGGTCATAGAAAATATTATTGTTTCACTAGAACCCTCAAATAAAACACTATCTAAGCCTACTTATTTGCTCCCTTATATCAAGCAATGCTTCATCTTCTATGCTTTCTTCGACAAGGATTATATCTTCGAGAAGAACATTTTATTCCAACAATGGGTCATTGTTGGGTTTGTGAAAGAGTTATCAATGTCAATAGAAAAAAAGAAGGGAAAGACACAACAACTTTTGGAAGATGTAGCAAATGATTACTACATGGAACTAGTTAAAAGCAATATTTTACAACCAACTGATGCAGAATCTTTTATTATGATGATAAAGCCATGTGCTAAATGCATGGTAGTATACGCTCATTTTGTCGACATTCGGTTCAAAATTATGGTTATTTTCAAGGTGATGTAAAAGCATTGGAAGAAGCCACAACTTCCCCCTCATCATCTTTCGTACAAAAACTACATCATTTGGTAATCACAAATCATGCACCATTGAATGAATTTCCAGAAATTGTGAAAAACAGACATCGGTGATAACTCTCATCTTCACAAACAAGCTTGAAATAACCAAGCTACCTACCCAAAGATCTCTTCCAAAAGCTCAAGCTCTTGCAGATTTTGGATATAAGCGGCTCTGATTGTGGAGTCCTACCAAAATCTCTATTCAAGCTCGTGCACCTGCGTCACCTATATCTCTTATGTTTGTCCATCAAGACACTTCCAGATGCCATAGGGAATCTCATCAATCTACAACACTTAATCCTCAGGTAATGCGGAGGTCTTCTAAACCTCCCTCATAGTATCACATGATTGCACAAGTTCAAGAGCATTGACATTCACCAAACACCACTGATGTGCATGCCGATAGGGCAATTATCTCAATTGACTAGTCTCATTGGATTCGTGCCAAGTAACTCCGAAATTTACAGTACATTGGAAGATATTCGCTATCTAAAGGAACTACGAACCATTAACATTGTGAATTTAGAGGTTGTCAATGCTCTTTCTAGCAAGGTACTCCAAGAACATATTAATCTCACTAATCTCACGCTATCTTGTCAAGGAGTGTGTTAACCATATGAACAAGGCGTGAAGGAGAAAATGTAAAAGATCTTGGACAAACTCTCCCTGTTTTCACATTCCAACAGATCAAAATCAATGGTTACTTTAGCCAAGAATTCCCTTGATGGATCATGGATTTACCTTTTATTAAATTGAAAATGCTTGACTTGCTCAAGTGTAAATATTGCATGGAACTTCCACCATTGTACCACTTTCCTTTGTTGGAGCACCTTCGTGTCAAAGATGCATGGTCCATAAAGCACATCGATTTAGACGCTGGACCATGGAGCAAATGTTCCTAGCTTAAAGTCATTATCTTGAAAGACATGCCGAGTGGGAAGAGTGGACATGGGGAGCCATGTCAATCTCATTTTGGTGAAGCATATCCTCGAATTCATCGGAGATCATCCCTTTGTCCAAAGCTCAAGTCCCTTCCTCAAGGTCTTGCTTACCATGCAAGAAGTTTGGCTACTCTCAAAATCTACAAAGCACACAGCCTTGAAAAAGTCGAAGGATTCGCATCACTAAAAACCACCACATTTTTTTATCAACCACAATCTCTCACTACAAGAAAAACATCAATTAGCTTGGGACAATTCCATAGCTAAAATTGTAAAATCCCAGGCTAATAATCATTAGCTAGGGATTTCCCAGGGATTAACATCCGTGGGTAATAGGCTCGTGGGTAATAATTTACCAAGGGATTTTATAATCCCTTGCTAAATAGCAACGAATTATTCCGTGGGTAAATAATAAATTCCCTAGGTAATTAATGTTAATTAATTCATCAAAGACAAGGAATTTGCTTCGAAATATTTTCTGGGAAATCTCTAGGTAATTTAAGTTAAATGATCCGTCATGGACAAGGAATTTGCTTTGGAACCTTTCCTTGGAAATCCCTAGGTAATGTTAGCAAGGGATTTTTCATAGGTAATCCATTGCTAAATTTTCAAAAAATTGAAATGCTAGTCCCTGGGTAATCCACGGGTAATGTTACTAGGGATTATGTCTGAGGTAATTCGTTAGTATTTGATATGTAGCGTAATGAGATCCTACCCTTGGTAATCCCTTGCTAAATATACTTAGAGATTATTTCCTGGGTAATCCATGGGTAATAAAATTTGAAAAAAATGATTATTCCCTGGGTAATCCCTTACTAAGTATACTTAGGGATTATTTCCTGGTTAATCCGTGGGTAATAAAATTTTGATGATTATTCCTAGGTAATCCCTTGCTAATATAAAACAAAGTTTTAATTATTTATTTTAAAATTATATTATAAATTATAATACAAAAACCTGTATTAAATCATTCATTTTAGAATAATCGATGGAAATTTTTACTACAATATTATAAAAATAACAATTGCAATCTATCATAACCAAGTATGAAGATTATATTAAACATTGTCAAAGACATTAAAAACAACACTAAATTCATATTCAAAAATAGCTTCAACCACATATAGCTAATATAAGTGTCAAGTACTAAAACTCAAAAGTATCACAAGCAAGCAAACAAATACGAGAAATATGTCACAAGATAAGAATATTAACTACTAAGTTGGTGGAGTAGGATCAACATCTTCATCATGACCTGATTGATTTATTTGAGAATGTGCTTGATTTTGAGATATAAGTAATTGTAACATCCTCCTTATTTCAGCCACCTCTTGTCGAGTTTCTTGACGCTCTTGTTGATGCCGCTCTTCTTGGATCTGTAGTTGATTACGGACATATGCTAACTCATTTTGTAAATCTTCATTATTTTGCATAGTAGATGTTGCAGTTGAGTTATTGACATTTGAATTTGAGCATCCATAATAGGAAGATGCTTGAGAACCAAGACCATAGACTCTTCTTTTCTTCTTTCCACAACCAGCTTAAATATAAAGAGTCAATTCATCTACTGGAGTAGGTCCTGAGTTTGTTGATGCAGATTCTGTAGAAATTGCATGTTATTTCAAGGTCAACATCTTATCCTACATTGAAAACAAATGTCAATAATACAAATTTAGAAGATTAACAACTTTGCATTAAAATGTCATCGGTCTTAGAAATGCTTACATTGATTGTCTTTGACTTGGGATCTACAAAAGTTTCCCGATCATGTTTTTAGTATGAGTGTACCAAAAAGCTCATGTGGAGTAGCTTTTTCGACCCAATTTAGATTCCTATAGCAATAAGAAACATTAAAATTTCTTAGCAACATGTAATACATGAATTTGCAAAATAAAATAAAATAAACACATTTCAATACATTTAAAATCTTATATTTATACTTACAGGCTTCTTCCCATGGTCAACATTAGATATTAACCCTCCTGTATGGCATGATGGCCCAGCAATCCTACGTCGATTTTTAGAATTTATCTCTTGTTTCTTCTTATATGTAGGTCTATCCCAGACAGCTTTCCAATGCTTGTACTCCTCCTCACTTAGATACTCCAGCTTTGTTGTTGCATCCCTTATATCCCTCAAAAAATCACTATGTCACTATGAGGCTTTCAAAACCCAAGCTTCCTTTACTTGTGCCTCTAATGAGGAATCCCAAATAAAGTGCTTCTACATAAGATAAAAAATATTTCATTGTTCAAAACAAGTAAAAATAAAACAAACAAATAAATAAATTAAAAATGATAGTGAATAATATCCAAAATTCTTCAAAATAAAAGTCTCTTAGAGGTTGTGACAGTCTTCCATGTGTATCCTTCAAAGTCAACTTTTTCCTCAAACTTTTTTGTGATTATCCTTGCATATTTGCTAGATGGTACTAACCTACCATAGTTTAAGTAAAAAATAAGCAATAAATAGTGCACATAACAAATACTATGATTATCAAATTGTGAATACTTACAATCCATTCACAACTGTGATACGTAACCGCCCAACAATGATTGAAGCATCTTATGTGCTACCATAGTTTGCTTGAGTATCACTAACAGCTACAACATTTTTGATTGGGTTGTTGAGATTCAATACCATTCACTTTGTTTCCTCAACATTTTTGGAGATCTCCATTATTTACGATTTATCGGCAACTTGCAATTTCAAGCTTGATGATTGTCCTAAGTTGGATGTTACATTGCTTCACAAACATCCCCTCAGAATCAGCGTGCTAAAGACTCATCCCTATAAGGTAATTTCAACTTACCCCTCTCTCTACTGTATATATATATATATATATATAATGGTGCTAATTAGTACACTGTTTTTACTATGAGGGTGGTTCATCTTCTAAATGCAAAGGATTTGAATCTAGTTAATGTAAAAACTCCTCCATCAGGGCTCCAAGTATCTCCTATTGGCATTAGTATATATATATGGTTGTCTATACACTTATTACCGATATTATATACTTTCTCTGTGAATCAGCTGCGGGAGGATCTTCATGTTTATATAGATTGCAATAAATAGTAAATGTATAAATAATGTATCTATATGTTTCATTCTGATTCTATCTAGTTGTGTGAATAATAAATAATGCATTCCTCTGCATATTTCCAGAAATTTAGTATTTGTCCGCATATATATATTGCATATAAAGAACACATACAATGAAGGCATATATTATTTTCACATGTTTGGAAGTCCAATACACTGAAATTTTTACTACCAAACATGACAATCAGTGTAGATCTCCAAGATGGAAATTTCTAATTAAATAATCAACCATTTTAAGAGAACAAATAGTCTTAAATACACACACAATCTGATCATGAGACAATTATGTTGATAACAAATTAATGTGGGGTTGATTTATTTCTGAGTTAAATAACTACGCAAAAGGACGCTGCTATTCATCCTTATAAGGCCAAAAAATACAAAGCACCACATAGGTTCTTAGAGTCCAAATCCTACATCACCTTCCTAATGCGGAAGAACGCGTCAAATCAGAATACACATAAAATAATTTACACATTTACTACTCTCATTCAGGTGATCAGCAGATGGTTCATAGCGAGCCTTTCGCAAAACAAGAAAAATAGAGTGAAAATTATTTCAATAAAAACAAAAACAATAGTCAGCTGCTAAGTCAATGAGAAAAAATTATGGGTTAGATATATACTAGCACTCAGCTTACATGATACCTGATGGTTACCCTTATCCTAGTGACTCAGTACTGTATTTCTAGATTGTAAAAGCATCTTCCTGTGAAATTCACCAGCCATCTTGTACTTAAAAACTGCCGGGAGAGTGACTGAACCTTTTCGTCGGTATCAAAGTCCATCTCTCAAAAACTGCGCCTCCGCACCTTTTTCAGTCTCTTTGGAAGGAGCAAAACCTGCATTGACCTACTCTATACAAAATTGGTTCAACAGTGGACACAAGAGATCTTTGGAATTAATCCAGGGGTTAATTTAGGAGCGCCAGAGATCTTGTACCATGTCATTTATTAAAGAAAAAGCAGCCTTTTGGTCTCGGTTGATAACATGCATATTGACTAACAATGCCAATGTGGTGGCATTTTGAGGCTTCACACAATGCAAATGGTGAGTGAATGAACTCAATTTAGATGAATATTTCTTCTTAATTGGAATTTTTTGTTCTTCTGATGTACACTTTAGCATGTTTGAAATGAATCAATGCTCTCTTCTGAAGTTATGATCAGAATTGTTCCAGCTCAATCTGAAAATTGGTATGATCCATAAACAAACTATTAAATACCAATTAACAAGCCACTAAACACCATCTTTCATGGAGGTAATGAAAGTATGAAAATTCTCAAAAGAAGACCATCCTTTATCAATGCTCTTGGTGGTCATTTCCTTCAAAGCAAGAGCCCTCTTGATCTCTCCATGGGTAATCAACTGTTCAACTGTATCTATAAACTCCTCCTTTGTAATCAAGCCATTCTCATCATGTTTCATCTTCAAACCAGTCTTCCGAGCATCACAAATGTAAATCTGATTCAACTGCTGATGAGCAAAGTATGGCCAACATAGAAATGGCACACTATTGCTCACACCTTCCATTGTTGTTCTTGGTGATGCTGATGATGTGCTAGAGGTGATAAGAGTGATAGATGTTATGTATACACACACACACGCAGCATTTCAATGCCGTGGCTATGAATGGAACAGTAGAATTTTTAAACAGTTCGCACTTGCTCCTTCCCCTATTATTATCAAAAGTATTTATACGCGTCTCTCATGGTGTCCTGCAATATGTGACCCATAGCACAGAGTGCTTACCTGGCTATTCCATTTATACACTTAAGATTTCCTCAACGCACCTAAGAAAATTAGTAGAATACCCTAATCAGTAGCATACCCATAATACGTGGATAGCTGATTTCGAAAGTGAAAATGCTCCATAATAAGTTCTTCATTCTATTATATTTTGATGGAATTTAGTTGATTGGATAGTAATTAGACTACTTATTTTTCGAGTTAATGCAAGTGGTTTATCCGCTCTTTAAAGAGATAGTAATTGGCCAGGAAAGTTGCTTTGGAAAAATGAAAGCAACTATCCACGTATCATATGAAAGTTGCCACTTAAGCATCACGATAATTAACAAAAATAAAAGCATCCATTACACAAAGGTAACCATTATAATTTATAATTAATTAATATAATAGTATAGTCACACCTAATCTATTATATCGGTTACAAATATGTTTTCTTCAAATGGTATATATTTTTTAATACAAATATGTTTTCAATTTAAAAAGAAGAAAAATATTATTAAAGGCGAGAATAGGTGGGCGAGAATTGAATCCAGTGCTTTGTTGCCAACCCGATGCTTGGGTTGCTAACCTGGGGGATAGGGTTGATAGGAATACTAACTTACCGATGCTAGCGTTAATAACCCAGGGTCGGTAACCGGGCGGGGGTTTAGCTTATCTAACCCGAGACTAATCAATGAACCACTTCTAATAGAGCCTTTTCACTCTCTAAACCAACTATCCACTTATTTAATATGACTGATTTCTACTTATGTTTTTACAAATCAAATATATTATCTTCAAAAAGTATATATATATATATATATATATATATATATATATATATGTATATATATATATATATATATATATATATTATACACATATGTTTTTCATTTTAAAAAGAAGAAATTGTATTGTTTAGGAGTCGAATAGTTTGGCGGAAATGGAACTTAAGTCTAACCCGTTGCTAGGGTATAGATGGCTTACCAAACATAATACTAACCCCATTGCACGATTAGCGACCCCAGGGATGGGGTTGCCAAACCCCAAGGCTGGGGTTAATAACCCCGTGGTTGGGGTTGCTAACCAGGGATGAACAACTCTAAATAGAGCCTTTTTTACTTTCTAAATCTCCTATGCACTTATTATATTTCTTTTTCATTTAAACTTTGACTTATTTCTATTTATTTTTATTTTTATATAGCGAACCACAAAATATATTTTTCTTCAAATAGTATATATTTTTTTAATATAAATATGTTTTCAATTTAAAAAGATATTATTAAGGTAGAATAGGTGGGCAGAAACTGATTCCGTGCTTTGTTGCCAACCTCTCGATGCTTGGGTTGTGTAACCTGGGGGAGACCAGGGGTTGATAGTGAATACTAATCCCAGAGTTAGGTGTTTAATAATCTCGTGTCGGGTTGGTGTATCTAACCGGGAACAATCAATGAGCCACTTCAATAAGAGCCTTGTCACCTCTGAGACAAGCTAGATCCACTTATTTAGTGATGACCAATTTCTACTGGATGTTTTTCAAATCAATTATATTATCTTCAAATAGTACACATATATATATATATATATATACTATTTTAATATACATGTTTTCAGTTTTTAAAAAGAAAAATTGTGATGCGTGTCAGACATTCTGAGATAGTTTTGTGCAAAGGGTTTGGGACTTAAGTTAAACCCCTCGTTATTGAGAATATAGATGAAGACTGCAAACATATTCGCTAATCCCCCTCACTGGAGTTAGCTAGAGCGGGGGATAGGGGTTTACCAAACCAGCATTAGATTATTAAAGCTGAACTATACTAAAAGAACTTGTTATAAAGTTTTTAATTTACACAAATACCGCGATCAAAGTATTATGCAGTTTTTCTATTAATACTATATATATTTCCTTTCACTGATAATACATAGTTTAACCCTGGGATAAAAGAGTTAAGTAAAACCACATATGTTAGGTTACTAGTTTAGTAAGCACTTCATGAGTGAGGAGTGTTCATGTCGTGGTGGGTATATTTCTAGAGAAGAACATTTTTCGGTGCAATATTTAGAATATAACATGAAAAATAAATAAATAAAAACGCAACTTCCCCATCATCTCTCATCCTTCTTTTATTCTCTTCCTCGATATGGATGATCACAAAAGCTTTTGGAGTATGAGACATCTCATTCAAATGATGAGAAAATCCAGACAACAATATGTTTTGAGTCTTGACATTTATATATTTAAAGCGTTTTCACACCCTCTCAGATAGTCAGTACTGGATATCTTCCAGATATATGTTTATATGTGTTACTGACTTCAGACATAATGTTTGAATGTGATGAATGCAATTCATCAGCATAGACAGCACGAGTCAAGCTTTAAGCAAGAGGTATAAGGAAACAATATGGTACCCATTAGGTGAACCACCAGAGCTTTACAAAACTCTACCTCTTCACTTCCTCTCATGTGAAGTTTTAAAAGGTTCACTGTATATGACAAATAATTCAAACACATCAAGATTAACCTAGCTACTGTTTGAGAAACCCCAACCTTTGGGGAGTTAGCATTCAGCACCAATTTCTGATTGATCACCAGTAATGCACTTTTTCTTGAGCACCTATGCTTCTTTTTCTGTTCTTTTTGAAAGTCATTTCATTTGCATTTGTTTTGATATTTATATATTCAACTGTGTGCATTTTGATATTTATGGTGTCTCTTCTTGCCGAAAAGGAATTGAATAGCTACGCACTAAATTTCACATCTCCATTGTGCTAAAAGTTCAAGTATCAAAATGCATGTTTTACTACGATGTTAAATGTTTTATAATTATTTCTATCACCATATTTTAATATTTCTAATCTTTCATGATAATCATACGTTCCTACTTGCTAACTAATAGAGACGTAGTTGGAGGGCGAGACTATTAGATGATAATGTATTATTGTTTTGTTAGTTTTTATAAAACCAATTTTTCATGTTTTATAAAAACTAACAAACATAATATCTCGAGTGTTTGCCCTGGAGTAGATATGCTAAACACTGGGGCTTTGGGTTGTTACCGAGCTGCGGCTAGCATTAATCTAACCACTACTTATAGAGACATTTTCACTTACTAAACCAAAAATCCAACATATTATGTTAGCTTTTTTCTCTTAATATACATCTTTCTAATTATTATTTTTATATGGTGCTAAATTCATACCGGAGATGGGGGTTATTTTTACCTCTAGAGAATAAAACCACTTGATTATAGATCTTTTCACTTTATGATTTTGTCCATGATCTTATATTGGGTTCACTTAATATAACATGTTCTACTTTTTATGTATATATATA
Organism: Dioscorea cayenensis subsp. rotundata; assembly: GCF_009730915.1. Lineage (NCBI taxonomy): Eukaryota > Viridiplantae > Streptophyta > Magnoliopsida > Dioscoreales > Dioscoreaceae > Dioscorea > Dioscorea cayenensis. The sequence continues at coordinate 31,567 of NW_024086815.1, forward strand.
TAATGAACAACTTATTATGTAACATCTTTTTCCTTAGTTAAGATTAGTTGAGTACGTATTATCTAGTTAGAAATGATTAGATGAAATCACACCATAGGGGTTTCTTACAAGATAAATATTTAAAATAAAATTAATTATGTTACAAGGGGTGTGAAATGTAGATATCTAATAGTTTAAATATTAATTATTGGCAATTTGATGTGATTGAATTATTTGTCTATATACAGGGAACATTGTAAAAACTTGTTCACATGAGAGGAAGTGAAGATGAGAGTTTGTCAGAAGCTCTTGGTGGTCTACCCATGGGTACTCATATTGTTTCCTTATACCCTTGCTTAAGCCCGACCTGGCTGTCTATGCTGATGAATTGGCTTCATTGCTGCCAATATGCATGGGCACGAGCAAGCATGTAAACTCTGCAACAAGTGGTTTACCTTAGTAAAAATTATAGTTATATTAGGTGAAAGGGAAATATAACGAATGGATAGCTGATTTAATAGTGAAAAAGCTCTATAGTATTTTTGTTCATTCTTTACTTGTTTAAATTAACAACTAAATAATTCATTAAAAGTGAATTAAATCATAATTACAATTATAAATGCATAAATCAAAATTATATATAATTAAATCCATAATTAAATTTTAGTTGTTAAATAGTTTTTAAATATTTAAATTCATACTCTGAAGCTGGGGTTTGTAATAATCTAAATAGAATGAACCACTTATTGTAGAAGTTTTTCACTTACTACACCAGCTATCCATGTATAATATTAAGTTTGCGGTTAATAACATGTTTTACATTTTTTCTTTTTATATATAAAACCACTTATTATAGAGCTTTTCACCTATTATGTTATCTCTTATATTAGGTTTTCACTTAATATAACATGTTTTTACTTATTATTATTGTTTTTTTATAGTAAACCACTTATTATAGAGTGTTTTCACTTATTAAGATAAACACATATTCATTTTTTTATAATGCTAATAGTCAATATTAATGTTTTTTTAAAAAAATTATTTTAATACATAATTGTTTATCTTAAAATATATCACCACATAAAAATTATATGTAACAAATTGATTTATATATGATAACAAGTTGATTGACATTGGCATCTATTTAAAATTATATGTATCAAAACTTTAAAAGCAAATTATAATTTCAAAAATATTTATAAATAAAAAAATATTGATAAGTTCAAATTTTGATATAAAAATATTGTTGAAATAGAAACTTTAATTAATTGTAGATTATTAGAGGATTGTATTGCAACAACATAAAAAATTAAGAATATCATCATCATCCTTCCCATCATTGCTGGAACTATGTATGTAGACTTGGCATCCTCCTCCTCATCCTTCTCCTAATCATCATCATCATCCTCCTTGTCATTGCTGGAACTTGGTTATCTGAAGAAGAAGTAAAACAACGCATCAAGTCCTATAAATATTTCAAATATCCCCATCATTAACAATCATTACTGATCTTTCAACCCCAAAACTAGAAGGTTATGATCTTTTTGATAATTTGGATGTAGAAACTCCAGTACGGATGTTTATCATGATGATGATCATGAAGAAGAAGAAGAAGATTTTAGTGCCAATATTGGGGACATCATTCTTCTTAATATCTGGGCACCTGGGTTTGACACCCCTTGCTGCTCTGGGGACATCATCCATTAGAAACTTATGGACAACTTGCACCCATTGTCAGATCTTAGAAGCTTTCACTCACAGAGAAATGTTTTGGAGCGATTCTCCTTGAGAGGTTTGAGGTGCAAACCTATTGTGTGTAGTCAAAGGTCCATCACATCCTCTTCATCCTGTGTTAAGTGCAATAACACACCCTCGGACATAGCCAGCATTCTTCTCCATATTTGAGAACCTAGCTGTGTGTGTGTGTGTGTGTGGGAGGCTCATGGATAAACCTGCAGATCATCAAAGATCTTCATCAACCAGTGAGGAAGATCAAGGGCAAAAGTGAAAAATGACAGCTGGATGAGTGGGACGGCTATAATTAGCAAATTTCAAGACAACATTCAACCATGCACGAGGAACAACGCAGACACGAGGAGATCCAACCGAGCTGAGGAGATGATTGATGTTCGATGATCCAGTGCCGAAATCTCCAGGAACAGACATGATTGAGAGAAGATAGCAGATCCACAATGTTGGAATTGGAGATGAAAATATTCTGAACCTGATAGGAATGCTCAAGAACTTGTTGAAGAGCAAGATTGAGGATACATCCGCAGCAAGCTGGGAATCTGCAGTATCAAGGAAACTATCTGCAAGAAATTTTGGAATTAGAGTGTGCTACAAAGAAGGCACTACGACAAACCTGAGTAGAGTCGTTCCAAGCTGAAGCTGCAAACAAAGAGGATCATCAAGCTTACAGAAATTGTTAATTAATATCTTTCATGCATGACAGAATTACCAACATAATTCATAACATTGGCTTGGGAGATAGCCCCTGTGAGTAATATGAACAAAGTTATACATAATATGTTTGAAGAATGGCATCGCATCTAGCCTTCCAAACATACCAAGCAGTCGAGACAATGAGCCTTACACCGGGAAGGCAGATGCGAATGAGAAAGCCAGCCTCAGAAATAAACCCATCCGAAAAGGAAATATGTTTGGAAATAAGCATAGAAATATGATTCCAGAGGCCTTGAACTTCTGACAGGATTGAGAGAATTAGAGTGAAGAACCGGGCAGGATCCGACTCGCTTTTTAAACCGGATCGCAGTACAGTTTTTCGGATCGTGGGCTAGGGCTGAAGATCCGAATCAGGCTTTAAACCGGATACTAAAAATCGATACCGCGGTTTAAACCGGATCGGATATCGGATATTCGAGATCCAAATTAAGTTTCATCTACTCATGGATATATATAACAACATCAAAGCATTCATACAACATGGTGAAACTCAGAACTTATAAAGAGGATTAAAACCTTACATTATTCTCCCACAAAAATTCAAAAATAATAAAAAGTTTCACCGATCTTAGACATAAAGATTTGAAATCCTTTTTACTTTTAACCCCTATAAGAGTTTAAATTTATTAATATGTGTATATATATATATATATATATAATAATGTAACTATATAAGTAACTCTTTTAAGTATTTAAATAAAGGGATTTTAATCTACTTTACGTCCTTGTAAAATTTTTAAATTTATTAATATATATATTTAAATTTAATAAATTTAAATATATATATTAATAAATTTACTCTTTACAAGGTCTAAAAAGTCAAAAAGAGATATCTTAGAGGGTTTAAATGAGGAGTTTGGAAAATTTAAACTAAAGGGGTTTAAAATGAGGGATTTGGATCTTTTTACTTTTTAAACCATATAAAATTTAAATTTATTATATCTAATTATATATCTATATCTAATTATATATATATATATATATATATATTAAAAACCGGATCGGATTCGGATACCGGGTTTTTAATTTCTCCCGACCAGAGATCCTTTCACCTTAAAAATTCGAGATCGGGTAGCGACCCTCTTTTTCGGTTCGTACCCTAAAATTCGAGTAAAAACCGGATCGGATCATCGGATCTCGGATTTTTGCTCACCCCTAGAGAGAATAGGTGCTCGGGAGGATTCATAAGTTAGATTGCGAAAAGATACACATTCTTCCGGGACCCAAGTTAATAGAATACTGTAAACCTCGCAAAGCATAGTACTTTTCCCATGGAATAAAAAGCCACGTAGTGCTTTCGACCTTAGGCATAATCTTGACATGCCACAATTTCCTCCACCCATCCGAATCGAAACATTATGAATGTTTATATTTAGGAAGTGATCACATTCAAGCAATTTTCCGAGACCCGACTCGCCGAAGGGAGCCTGCACTCACCGGATTATGACTAAGAAAATCAATGTGCCCCGGGTCCAGCCCCTAATCTCACAAGCATGAGACCCAAACAAATTAACAAGGCTATTAAAGTTCCATATTATCAGAGCAGAAATCTGAACAGGTCATAGATTCCAAATTAAGATGCATATTAATAAAAGTAGGGTTGAAAGCATGCAGAATCTCAAAAAACACCAAGAGTCATATAACAATGAAGTACATGCAGGATTCACGCTTTTAATCTAACAAAAAGGCTTTTATAATTTGCGTAGCATGTATGACAAAAGCCCCTTAAAAACTGGGAACAATTTGCGTGCACTACAATCTCTCCAATGATTAAAGCAGCCATATTTAAGTTGCACAATATTAACCCAAATAACATCAATAGAGTTCAAAAGATTAAACACATGCTTAGCTTTAAGAGAATGCTTGGCAATGAGAAGGTTTTTGAAAAAGCAAGACCCTATCTCAGACTTAGGTTGCAAAGAATTTGACTTCAAGAGATGCAGTGGATACCCTTTTCCATTGCCACTCTTATGCCCAAAGAAATGCCTAACAACCTTTGGAAATCTCCTTGATAATAGAATCATGAATGGGTAAAATAGAAAGATAATAAGTTGGAATAGCAAGGAAAGATGAATTAATGAGTGTGGTTTTTAGCCCGAGAGAGAGTTTAGAGTGCTTCCACCTAGAGATTGTACTTTGAGATCCTATCCAACCATAGGCTTAAAACAAGAAACATTGAGCTTTTAGGCGAAAAGCAGAACTCCAAGATAATTCAGGGTAAAAGAGGCAATGTCAAAATTAAGGATAGATTTAATGCTCTTGGCCACTCTAGAGTTAAAACCAAGAAGGAAGATAAATAGCGACTTGGTAACATTAGCCTTTTGACCATCAATTGGCTATAGATATCAAGACATAACTTGATTGACACACCATAGGTTTGCATTGTTTACAATACTAGAGCGCTTCTTAGTTAATTGCCTTTCATCCAGACCCTCGTATGAGAGGAAGGCATGCCGGCTAACTACATATTTCAAGAAGGCATCACCAAGCACCTCAAACATCTCAAGGTAGAAGCACTCCAAACATTTTTCTATTGTGAGCACTTCTAGGATCGGACAATGAAGTAGCGTCAGTCAACTACTTATCCCTACTCTCAACCTTGACATCCCATCAATTAACCCTAGAAGGTTACAGTAATGCTCTTGAAAAAGCTAAACAAATTCCATAACGACCCATAAGATTGACATCAACATAGAGTGGAGAGGATGCAGACGGTGGCAAAGGGGCATGCCGGTGTGGGGATGATGTAGATGGCGGCGGAGATGGGACCAATTTTCAAGCGGGCCTTCAAGCAAATTACTTAGCCCTTGAATAGATATAATCACAATAGACCACTAGATCATTTGCTATATATTTATTTATTTTTGAATAGAATTTAAAGAGGTGATTCATTTGGTAATGAATATTGAATTGAACTCATTTAAAATTAAAAAAATTAAAATGAATTAAAAAAAATTACTACTAAACATAAAGAACCTTTTTTTCCTCTAAAAGAAAACATCCGATAAATCAACAAGAACCCCAAGATTCAACTAAGATGCCTGAAACGTAAAAGAACAAGCTTTCATCCAAAAACAACCAATCAAAAGAAAAAGAATGAGTTTTGACTCCCATTCATGGGAAAAAAAAAATCTACTAAACATCAAAGCCTCTGCCAATGCCACTAAAGAAACAATCTTTTTTACTCTAAAACCACAAACCAAGAATCAGGAACTCAAAAGAAAAGAAAAGAAACAGAAAAAGTGAGGAAGTCAACCTGCGTGCTAGGAAACTGAACAGATCCAGGGAGCAGGAGTGGTGTTGTAGGTTTGGATGTGGAGAGCGAGGGTGTAGAACAGTTAAGGCAGGGGATGAAGATGGAAGCCATGGGGGATTGAGGAGCAGAGAGAGAGAGAGAGAGAGATTGAAGGGAAGAAGGGGGAATGGGGAGCTATAAAATGGGAAGAAAGGGCGGAGGAAACGAAGTGTGGCGATGGATGAAATCTAAGCCCTCTGTTCAATTTGACCAAAGAGCTTTCCATCATTGAAGAATAACATGAACAAATCATTTATATCATTGTAGCTCAATTTCTCATAGGGAAGACATGGTCCCTGGATGTGCATATTATTATTGGCAAAATTGTGAGGTGTACTGGGTGCAACTATGGAAAAGAAATATACAAAAATTCAACAATTTGTAACAAGCATAATGAGCAAAATAGAGATGAAAGTTAGGTCAATGAAGAAGTCGTTTATCTATTTTTATTAAATAATAATAATAATCATAATAAAATGGAGGTGAAATTTTGGGTTGAAACAATGGTAAAAAATTAGAGCAGATGAGGAAGCTAACACAGAGGAGAAATATGCAGCACCTGAACCAGTTGTAGTCTGGGAGCTTGGCAGCCATCACAACATCCTGTAGAGAAATTGAAAATATAAGATGCCGAGGGATGCAAGCATAAACACCTATTCATGCAGCTTTCCAACATTGGACGATTATTATGTACCTGATCAAAAGATGAAGCAATTTGCTAAAAGCTTGCTAGTACCCATGTCAACTGCACCACAGGTCCTAGCCAAGAGCTCAGGAAGAGGCATTCTGTGACCATAGGTAATTAATAGTTGCATGCAAAAAATGAATTATAATGTATTATAAATGAAATTAATACGTTCCTCTGCTATTTATTTATACATCATAATTCATAATTTTTATATTATTTCACAGATCAGTATATACATCGGACATCCCACTCTATTCATAGACATTTGTCGCCTATTATTCATATATATATTCTTATTCCTAACAATCTTTCGAAATACCTATGTGCAACTAAGAATAAACATAATTTTAGTGCTACACAAATCGAGTCATCAAGTGCATCCGAGTTAGGAAATGGAGAACATGAATAAAAGTGGATAAACCATCGATTTATTAAAAAGTAAGAGAAACAGAAAGGAGACAATGTAGAGGAGGAAACCGTGAACAATAAAAGACAATGGAGAACATTTTCATGGAAGATCCCGTGATTGGCTTGTGAAATTAATGAAAAAGACCTCACAAACAATGTCGTGCATATATAAAAAGGCGTTATGTGCCTCATTATTCACAATGTCATGTGCATGTGAAGAATTGTGAGTGATAGATAGATAGATAGATAGCTAGCTAGCATATAGAACATGAGAATAATACAAGGAGTAGCTATAACCTTAACAAACATGAATTATATTCTACCAAATGTTCTTCTTACCTAGAACTGTTTCCATTTCACGAAGAATGACATCATGCTCCCGATTGACCCGTTTCTCATCAAAAGCAGGGTCCTCGACCTGTATACACATTGAGATGGCTCCTCGGTCTCGAAGCGGCTCCCCGGCGTCAATCCAGACGCCAACAGTCACTGATTTCGATGCCGTTCTTTGGGTTTCAAGATTCGTGCATTCCCCTGTTTATTTATGGAAAGACCCTCAAATCATCATTTTAATTATTTATGCGTTCCTGAGATTTTTTTGGTTGACTTGCCTCCAAGAATTTATTTATTTGTTTATTTATTGCGTTACACCAATGTACAAAAGCA
>NW_024086816.1:0-91786 GCF_009730915.1 Dioscorea cayenensis subsp. rotundata
GTGTGTTCTTTTGTGTATAGATTACGGAGGCAGGTGGCTGGGAGAAAAAGCCAGTGGTCAGGAATGCTGATGGATCTTGAACAAATGCAAAATTGATTAATATCAAGATATCTGGATGTAAACCTGTTTATTCTCGGTGAACAAAGGCATTCACACTTATATGTTCCAACTCGTGCAATGCTAGCAAGATTGTCGTCAAATGGGATTTTATTGAAGATGCACAGGATTTACCGCATGGATGTGTGCACGTTCATGTGGTCTCAATGAAAGTGTAAATTCGGGAGTATTTTTGGCATAGTAGTGTAGCAGGTTACGGTATAAAATCACTGTAGCAAATTACTGTTCACAGTCCGCTGAAAAACCAATTCCTATAGATTCACACGGGCATGTGGAAATTCCACACGCCAATGTAGATGCCTAATTCCAGCCTATTTAAAGCCACGACTTCAGCCTGTTTTAAGGATCCTGTTCCCTATCGTTTTCTCATCGTTTCTCCATCTTTGGAGGCGCTCGCAGCTAGGGTTTGAAGTGGCTTTGGCAAGGTTTTCAGAGTGGTTATATGGCATTCAACACCGTGTTCCTTTAGAAGATAGTTATTGGGGGAGCTTTCGTCGGCATCGATTCGGTGAGGTGTGCCCTAGGCTTGACGAGGGAACCCTTGGAGAAGACGAGGCTGCTCCACAAGACCATCGATACGGACTACAAGGGGTGTTACTTATTTATTGCATGTTTTTACTTTTGATTTCATTGTTGATTGTATCTTACTCCATGGAGAGCTAAACCCTTAGTGGGTACTTGGACTTGTAAACCCTAGGATGATATTGTTTCTATGACCCATCTATTATGTTTCTTTAATTGATGTCTTTAATTGAGTTCTAATCTTGAATGCTTGTTGAATGGGTTTTCCCTTAGGGTGACACTAGGGTTGAGAGCCTACATTGGTAATCCTTATGAGTGAGTGACACACCATGAGGGTTAGACAAAGAAAAATTGGAGAGGGTCAAGAGGGTGAGTTGAGAGGTAGCAGAACGTTCCCTTTCCCCTCCAGTGTGATTTATCCTACCTCCACATTCCAAGAGTTCTTTGCCGTCACAATAGAGTGAAGTGCTAAGAGACAAACTCTGTTTGGGCTTAGTTGCGCAAACAACAGAGTGAAGTGTTGAAGTAATCCTTAGTATCTGGGGCTTAATTGTGAGTAGGGATCTTTCCCCTGGACCAAAGGGTTAGATCAATGTTAGGGAATAGGATTTATCACTTGGATTCCCTAGAGCTTTAAGCAACTTTGCACAGTATGAGGTATTGAGACTTAGCGATTTCACCACCGGGGCATAGTGTATGGTTAGCCATGCTTAACCTTAGGTTTGGGACGTGTATTTCCATGACTCATTAAGTATTAGTTATGAGACATAATAGTTGGTTTTGCACTTGAAGCAATAGTCCTAGTGGGAGCAATGTCCGGGTGCCCCACTTTCTATTGATTGCCTTTCCTCTTACTTTTTATAGCATCTCCCTTTCTTTTTCTTTTTATTTCTTTTCATATTGATATTGTTCACATCACTATCGATCCATCTTCACTTTAGTTAAATAGCAATCCTTGTGTTTCTGATAACTATTCTCTGTGGATACGACTACCCACTCACCAGGGTATCATTATTTCGACAAACCCGTGCACTTGCGGTACACACGCAAAGGCCATTATCAACCTTCAGAGGCTTTGGCACATTCAAAAGGAGCCATATCTAGGATAAATCTAGGGCTACAACATTAAGAGCCTATGGAGGTGATCCTTCTTTACATTTCATGATCATTCATCAAGAGACTTTAATCATGCTTTATTTATGGTCTATTATATTTTTTTCCTCTTGATTTTACATTCATGTTGAACTAGACTTCCAAGGCAAATTGATATTGGTAAACCTTGCAATTAACATGCTATATGGATGATATATTTCTTTTAATGCAATTGTGTGGTTTGTGGTTTAATCTATTGATCATTTTAACTTCTTGATTTACTTATGGAGACCTTCATAGTACATTTATGGATTATACTTGACTATGCAGGATGCTCACTTATAATAGATCATACTTAGGGTGAAGGGGGTTACTTGTATCAATACACTGAGGGATTCACATATTGGCAGCCCTACAACTTTTAGGTTTAAACCTTGATTAGTGTTTATTTCCATATATAGATTTCCATGAGTGCATTACAATCTTAAGAAGAGTTGATTTGGAAGGGATTATTGTCAACACTCGTATAAGATTAGGGATCAATCACCAAGTAATTTGGGGTTAATCTATATTAAAAAACTCTCTGCTTAAACCATCTTTGCAACATTAGTTTATCATCCTTATGATATTAGTAGTTACGATGGGATCCATATCGGTGGCGATCTACTACCATTGATTTCCCCCCAAGTTTCTTGTGCTTCGCTTTAGCTCATATCTCTAATTTATTTAGTTTAGTTCAATCTAAAATCTCCTTTAGATTGTTATGTTAGATAATAAATGATGAGAAATTAATAGTAGCTCCTTGACCCCTATGGAATATGATCCTTGTGCTTACACACAAGGTTGTACTTGATGACCCTTGCACTTGTGGTGGGCAACCATCACTTTCTCTTTCGGACTTAACTCGATATTACATGGCAATCCTCCTTGTGATCTATAGAGTCTTTATAATTTAACCAAATTGATTTTCTAGATTTTGAATTGAAGCTAGCTACTTTTTCCACATTTTTTATGATTCTAAAATGTGAATTTTGCAGCTGGGACAAATTATACATCAACTCTTCTAAGCTTGTTTTCTTTTTTTAAGGTGGATGAAATATGGCTGACACATTAGGCCTTTATTTTCACTTTAGAACCAAAAGAGGAAGAGTTGAATGAGTTTAGAGGTATTTCAATGAAGAATTGAAGTCCTTTTAATTATGACACCTTGAAATCACACCCCTATTTGCAACCACAAGTATTTCCAAAGCAATGGGAGACATGGTCTGAACCACAGCCTCAACCATGCCTTGATAAAGGGAACCACAATAGTGTTCTTTTTATGAAGAGGGTGTGGTTTTCTGAGAAGAACCCTTAGTCAGCTTTTGAGCCAAGATTTCAAGATGTTTTCTATGAGAAACACAACCATGAAACATGCCTTTGGTGAGGCATGTGGTGGAGTCTGTGGCTAGACACAATTTCAAGCCATAAATAGCTAAAATGATCATAATTTAGAGACTTTTTGTTGAGGAACCTTCTAGAGATTTTTCCAGGACCGTTACCAACCATGGAAGCAATCTTAGCAAGGGTTTTAATCCCCAAATATGGAAGACAAGATTGATGAGGAATTGGGCTTGATCAAAGGTAAAGATATGTTCTCCTTAGAGAAGAAGCCATTTACTCATCTAATCGAATAAGTTTCGAGGGAGTTTTTTATAATTTCATTGCCTTCTTAAATATTTGTCGAATCTTGTCTAGTGTCATAAGCAATCTTTGGTGCTTAGATTTAATGAACTTTGAGTTATATTTTGTATTTAATTTTCTTTTTATTGATCTAGTTTTCATTGATGCTGATATTCGATTGCGTGTTCTTGAATTTCATGAATATAGTTAGCATGAGTTTTGAATTCATGTTTAATTCATATATTTGAGATAAAGATATGTTTTATATGTAGATCTAACATAATTTAAAGAGATTAGAGGTGTGCCTAAAGATAGGGTGATATAACCTTTCCAGATAAGGGTCACCTAAAAGTGGGATTTATAGAGTGAATAATGCAACCTAAGGGAGGATTTGGTATAAATAGATTTTACCCTACTTTTTCTTGAATGGAGTGTTAACTAATTAGAGATAGTGACTAGCATAAATTAGAAATCTCTATTGTATGGCATCCAATAAGACTAGATTCAAGAAAAGGAAACTCTGTTAATAAAGCCCAAAGTGATTCTTAATACAAGCCCTGCTTTCATTGATTGATTCCACCCTCAATTTATTGATTGAGTTGATTGCATTTGTATTATTTCTTTTCTTTTCTTTTTTTATTTTATTCTTGATTTCCTTTGTCGTTAAGGCTAGATAATAAAAGAAGAATTAGTATCTAGTAGTCAGTGTCCTCGTACAACAACATCTTGCTATAGAGCACACCATTTTACTTGGTCAACATGTGCATTTGCGTTATTGCTAGTTACATATAGGAAGCATCAAGAATCATGATAGTGATTGGGTTAATTCATTGGATGATAGGTGGAGTAATTTGGCAAATACTTTTAATATTTAATCAAAAATAATTATTTGAAGTTCAAAGAAGCAAAATACAACAACATTATCATAGATCCTAAGTATGTTGCATCTACTTTAAGAAATTGGCAAAATTATATGGTCAAGAACTGCAATAAAAATAAAAATAAGTGATAGAAATATCTTGTGATAACAAAGCTACAGGTTGAATGACAAAGAATCTAGCTTTTCAGAGTTGAACAAAACATATTGTCATTTGTTCTTATTTCATTATTTCTATAGTTACAAAGAAGGAGATTTTTCTAAAATATTATTGCATAAACAAGCTGTTAATTGATGTGCTAAGTAAGACTCTCAAAGGAGAAGTTTATCTAGTTTAGATCTTTGCTTGATAGTTACAACTTTGAATTAAGGGGAGTGTTAAAGTGATAAGTGCTTGTGTATTAGTAATACAAAGTACTCTTTTCTTACGATGAGCATTACTTTTATCAGGTTTTATCACTAATACATGTGTATTTGTGATACTTTCGTGCATGTAAGTTTGTGAAGCTAAGTATTAAGAAAAGAAGCCTAAGTAGATCGTGAATGCACTATTTGGTGGAATCATGGAAGGAACAAAAAATTCGAAGATACAAGTTAGGTTTAAAGCTACGTGAATGTGTGCCAACCTCCATGTATTCAAGAAATTACAATGAGTTGGAGGGGCACGAAGGCAGTCGCATTTACGTATCCCGACTTGTGCATTGATAGCAAGAACTTCACCAATGAGGCTTTTTATTGAAGAAGCATCACAATCTACGGCATAAACGTGTGCCCGTTTATGTTGCCTCGATGAAAAATGCGGAATCGGGAGTGTTTTGGCGGGGTACTGTAGTAAAGCAACGTAGCAATGCACTGTAGCAATTACTGTTCACAGCAGGCCAAAAATCAGGATTCCATAGAACCCACACGGGCGTGTGGAAATTTCACATGTCCATGTGAAAATTCCACAGGGGCATGTGAGAAATCCATAGACCCGTATGGATGCCCGATTCCAACCGTATTTAAGCCGCGATTTAGCCCGATTTTGGGGGCCATCTTTCATCCTTCTCTCAAACTTTTCTCCATCTTTTGGGAGGCAGTTGGCTAGGGTTTAGAGAGGCTTTTGGCAAGTCTTTGGAGTGATCCTACGGATTCAACACCGTGCTTTTCTTGGAAGAATATTATTGGGGGAGTTTTCATCGTCATCGATCCGGCAAGGTGTGTCCTAGGCTGGACAAGGGGACCTTTGGAGAAGAAGAGGCTACTCCACAAGACCATCGACACGAATACCGAAGCGGTTTTTCAATGTATTACTTGTTTTAACTTTCAATTTCATTATTGATTGTATCTTGTTCCATGGAGAGGTAAACCCCGACTGGGTACTTGGATTTTGTAAACCCTAGGATGTTTTTATTTCATTAACCTTTTATTATGCTTTCCTTAATTGAGGTCTCTAATTGAGTTCTAATCTTGAATGCTTGTTGAATGATTTCTCCCTTAGAGTGACACTAGGGTTGGAGACCATCTTGGTAAACTTTGTGGATGAGTAATACACCATGAGTGTTAGATAAAGAAAGGTTGAAGAGGGTCGAGAGGGTGAGTCAAGAGGTAGCAAAGAGTCCCCTTTCCCATCGGATGTGATTTATCCTACCTCCACGTTCCAAGAGTTTTTTACGGTCATAGTAGAGTGAAGGGCTAAGGGATGAACTCCACTAGGGCTTAGTTGCGAGAGCAACAGAGTGAAGCGTTGAAGTGACTTTAGCACCTGGGGCTTAATTGTGACTAGGGATCTTTTGCCTGGACCAAAGGGTTAGATCTACACATAGGAATAGGGTTTATCACTTGGAATCCCTAGAGCGTCTTGCAACTTTACACAGTGTGAGGTGTTTAGACTGTTTCATTTTTCTGTCGGGCATAGTGTAGAGTTAGTCATGGTTGACCTTAGATTTGGGACAGTGTATTGAAGGATTTCCATGACTCATTAAGCATCAATTAGGAGACATAACAGTTGGTCTTGCACTTGAAACAGTAGTCCGAGTACCCCACTTCTATCGATTACCTTTCATCTCATATATTTGTGCCTCTCATTCTTGTTTCTTTTATTTTTGTTTACATTACATTTCATCAACATAATCATTATTCATCTTCACTTGGTTAAGTAGCAATCTTAGTATTTTTATTCCCTGCTCCTTGTGGATACGATACTCCACTCCCCTGGGATTTATTACTTTGACAAACCCGTGCACTTGCGGGTAACACGCAAGGGGCGTTATCATAAAGATTGATTTAAACTTTAAAATTATCTTTTTGGTTTGTTAGCGGTGGCCTTTTTTTTTTTTTGCTAAATTAGTTAAATTAAAATTTTTATTCTATTAGAATATTTGAATATCTATGTTTAATAAACGGATAGACATGTTTACTTTGGTATTTTGACATAGAAATGATAGACTTTTCTCAGTTTTCTTCATTAAACTATAAAATTTGTCTTTTCTCCATCATTACCTTTGAATAAAGCCTCTACAAACATAATTTTTTAAGTATTTATAATGAATGTTATTTGGCTTAGAGGGGCTTTAAATGTTTGGTAAACTACCTTGTTAGTCACTAAACTACTAGCGAATTCCTATTTGGGTCACCCAACTACAAAAAATTTCAATTGTCTCCCTAACATTTTTATTTACTTACAATAGGGTCACCAAGATAAATGGCATTAGCTTTTGACTGGCATGGGTCCTCACCTCATCAACAACTTACCACGTCATCACCCATTTCGTTTAATTTTCTTTACTTCCCCTTCTCACCCTAAGCATGAACCCCTTTTTCTGTGATTTGTCTCTAGAAAACTCTACCTTTCAAACTATAATACTTTTTTTTCATTTTTTTTATTTGAAGCATGGCGCTGGGAAAGAAGTGAGAAGTCGGTGGAACAGTGGCCTGATTGGTAGTAGTGAGGGTCAAAAACAACCTAGAGGGTGCCCAAGACCTTATAACACTTTCCTTAGTTCTACTCCTTCCTTTGACTTCCAAGTACCTTTGTTCTAAGAGTTGTCATCCCACGGACTTAGTTTAGTGTAAATAACATTGGAACTGAGATGTGGCGTCACTACAACCACGATTTTTTTTACCAACCATGTTTTTTTGCATTAAATATTAAAACTTATATTAAAATACTTCTAAGGGAAATATGGTCTTTTACCTTAAAACATATGCAATCTTCTCAACCTCTGATTTTTCTTCTTCTTCATCTCTTCTTCTTCTTCTTCTTCTCTTTCTTACCATCTCTTTCTCTCAATGAATGTTTGTTTAGATCTATCACAACAACCAATCCATATTCTCTCTCCCTCCTCCCCCTTCTTCTTCTCCACATCCGTCTTTGAATATTGGTGAACGTTAGCTTTGAATTTCTCACAATAACTGAGCCCTAATCACAAAAATGAGTAAGGTCTCTCTCTCTCTCTCTCTCTCTCTCTCTCTCTCTCTCTCTTGTGTGAGAAGGTCACCAACCCTCCAATTTCGGGAGATATTAACATGATTTAGTGTTTCTATTTCTATAGATAAAACAAGGAGGCGTAGAAGCACAGATCTTCATCAAACTTAGGTTTTGGAAGATAATCATCTATTGTAAATTTATGATAAGACCATTGTTCATCCTAGATTACAGGGTTTTCTTAGGTCCTAGAGGCATGATAAGAAGTTTGATCAATGAATTTTTTTTATTAACTATTGTATGTTAAACATTAGAGTAACAATGGAGAGGGGAGAAGGATCTAAATTTCAAGCCATGAATGCACTTTAAAACTCTCTCAAGAAACTTCAATTCTTTTCTTTATGAAGTTTGGTTTCACTTATTTGAAAGGTAACAAGCACTCTGCACATGTTCAAACTCCTTGGTAAGCCATGTAAATTATTTATTTTGTTCTAAATAATATGAACAGTTGTAGATTGAGTTACCCAATCAACACAACTATGCTTTATTATGTGGTTCATTTCACTCATGGCTACAAATGTTTGCACTTTATAATGTTGTGGCCACAAAACTTTTTTTTGTAACATAAAAACCACTTAACTTTTCTCTGGTTTCACATGTGGCCATAATGACATGTTTTAAGATTGTTTGCGGTGCCATGTCAGTGCCACGTCAGTGCCACATCAGCAAACTGACCGTAAAATGCCTTAAAATAGCCCATTATGACCACATGTGCAATCAGAATATAGTTAAGTGGCTTTTGTGCTACAAAAAAGGTTTTGTGACCACAACAATATGAATTATAAACATATGTGGCCATGAGTGAAATGAACCCCTCTCTTATGTTGTGTAAATGAGATTCATCAGGCCCTAATCCTTGTACACTGTAACTTTCAATTTTTTTTTTCTGATAAGCTGTTAGCAATTATAGCAATCCAATATATTGATTTACCATGTTCTCAACAAAGAAGATTTATAGCTAAACCAAGAAAAGTCAAGATGATAGTCATAAAGATGCATCAAAATAAGCAAATTTGCATACACAGACTAATGATTCAAGCAGCAGGCTGATGGTGATCGATATTTTTGTAAGTGGCAATGCAAATCTTAAACTCATGTTCTACAACATACCATATTTCAAAACATTCTATAGTTTCAGTGAAGTAATAACTCTTAATCTCAACCCTTTACTTTGTTTAATTCTTCTCTGCAGCTATATAAATAAAAAATTCATTTATACCTGTTAAACTAGATTCCTTTGTAGTTTCTTCATATTGAGAAGTGTTTTACATTTATTGAGCATCATTTTTACCATGGTTTATGTCTCATATAGTGTATTTGGTGTTCTTTTGTGCAATTAGGTTGTAAATGCCTTGAAGAGAGAAAAAAACGCAAAGATAGGATATAAAGACACATTTTGGGAGTTATTGTTCAATCCAAGGACCAAGACACAAGATGAGTTCATGAACATGGAGGTGTGTGCCAACTTCCAAGAGGATTCAAGCCAATTTTCTAGTTGGAAGGGCACGAAGGCAGTCACATTTCCTTGTTCTTTCTCTTTGTGAAGAATGCAAGACCTTTCAAATGATGAGTCGACGAAAAAAATTCTTATAGCCTACCACATGGACATGTGCCCAACCATGTGGCCTCAAGAGAAGAGTGTTTGGACCGTGTTTTTAACGAGGACTGTAGCTAAGTATTGCAGGAAAACATTGTAGCATATTACTGTAGCAGTAATGTAGTAGAAACACTGTTCACACAACCATGTGGAAATTTCTGCAGCTCACTCGGGCATGTGGAAAATCCACGCAGGCACATAAAGGCACGTGACAGCCGCGTTTTATGTTTATAAATAGCCTTCTAGCCCTATTCTTTGACATCTTTAGTGCGGCTCTTGAGGCTTGAGATGGCTAGGTTTTGCAGAGAATGTCTTTGGCGAGATTAGGGGCCGTTCATCACCAACTTTGTTCGATCTTTCCTCTGTCATAGCATCGAGGGAGCCTTCGGCAACCTAGCTTCAAAGAAAGATTATTCAAGACATTGAGTGACCCATCAAGGACATCATCATGAATTCAATGGGGTTTTACTCTATGGTTTACATTGCTATTCATTGTATTAATCTTTATTTTGTAACTTGCTCTATGGAGGGCTAAACCCTAGTATGTATTTGGGCATGTGAACCCTAGGATCTTATTTTTTGTATTGATTTGCTTTATGTTTTCTATTAAATCTGAGTTGATTTGAGTTTTAATCTTGTGTTCCCCTGGCTTGCATGTTTTATTTATCCTTGTGGTTGATTTTCTATACATGATTTGTTACTTTGATGAAAGAGAGGTCTCCACTAGAGTTAGAACTCCAAGGTTAAAGAGGGTTGAGAGGGTGAGTCATGAGATAGTGGAGTGTCACATTTCCCTTCCGATGAGTGTTTCCTATCTCCGTATTCCTAAGACTCTATGCAACCTTATTTGGTGTGAGGCGTGAGATTGAGAGATTTCTCCACCGGGACCTTCTAGGGGGTTAGGGATCTTTCGCCTAGAAGTAGGATTAGATCTATCTTTAGGAATCGGTTTCACTCCAAGGTATCCCTAGAGCTTATTGCGGTCATATGGGGTGTGCAGTGTTAAGATTGAGTGATTTCTCCATCGAGATCGTGCAGGGGACTAGTACTGGTGGCTTGGAGGTAAGGGCCGATTTTTCTTGGATTACCTCAACTTATTAAACTCGGTTTAGAATCATTTAGCAAGTCTTGAGCTTCAATTTAGATTCTAGGGAAACATTGCCCGGGTACCTGAAAAGGTCCCCTTGCATATATCCCGCAAGTGCACGGGTTTGTCGAAGTAATAATCCCGGGTGAGCGGGGTCGAATCCACAGGGAGTAGGGAGTAAAAACACTTAATTTGATTGTTAGCTATGCAAAAGATCAATGATAAGGAGTGTGATAATGATTCAATTCTCAACAATAAAAGTAACAAGAAAGAGAGCAAAAGTAAAGAAGGGGGGTAAGGCAATCGATAGAGATGTGGTACCCGGATAATGCTTCGCCTAGGATAATTGTTTCAAGTGCAAGAACCCTCTATTATGTTCCTAATCAATGCAATTGTGAGTCATGGAAATCCTTAATTACATAGTCCCAAATCTAAGGTCAACTATGCCTAACTCTATACATGTCCCACAGGAGAAATCGAACAATCTCAACACCTCTCACTCGCATAGAGTTGCAATGAGTTCTAGGGATTCCAAGTGATAAATCTCTTCCTTAATATAGACCTAACCCTTTGGTCCAGGTGGAAGGTCCTAACCACAATTAAGCCCTAGATACTAAGATCACCTCAACACTTCACTCCATTGCACGCGCAACTAAGCCCCAGTGGAAGTTCATCCCTTAGACCATTCACTCTATTATGACCGCAAAGAACTCGAGGAACGGAGGTAAAATCTATCACGCCGGAGGGGAAAGGGGGCGCTCCTGTACCTCTCAACTCGCCCTCTCAACTCTCTCCAACCTAGCTTTGTCTAACGCTCGTGGTGTGTCACTCACTCACTCACAAGGTTACCAACAAGAACTCTCAACCCTAGTGTCACTCTAGGGGAAATGTTCATACAATCAAGCATTCAAGGTTAGAACTCACAATAAACATCAATTTATTGAAAGCATAATTAAGAGGTTCAAAGAAACAAATACATCCTAGGGTTCACAATACCCTAGTACCCACTAGGGGTTTAGCTCTCCATGGAGCTAAGTACAATCAAAGAAATAAAATGTAAAAGCAATGAATCCATAAAGAAACCCCCTTGATGGTCGTGTCGATGGTCTTGTGGAGAGTCCTCTACTCGTCGCGAGGATCCTTTGTCCCGGCCTAGGATACACCTCGCCGGATCAGTGCCGATGCAAGCTCTCCCAATAACCTTCTTCCAAATGACGTGCGATGTCGGAGCCGTAGAACCTCTCCAAAAACCTAGCCAATATCCCTCAAAACCCTAGCCGAAGCCGTCTCTCAAGTTGGGGAAAAGATGGAGAAAAGAATACCAAAATCGGGGCTGAATCGACTTTAAATAGAGGTCGAATCGGGCGACTCCACGGGCGTGGAGCGAGTACACGCCCGTCGTGAATTTCCACACGGCCGTGGATAATTTCCCACACGCCCGCTGTGGATTCTCTGCTTTCTCCGATTTCTCGGCCGGTGAATGAACGGTCTTTGCTACAGAGTACATGCTACAAGATCTATCTGCAGTCTTCGACCCGAATAACTTCCCCAATTCCATATTTTTCATTGGGGTAACGCAAACGGGCACACGCTACGCTCGTGAATCACTTGCTTCTTCAATGATATACATGTTGGTGGAGCTCTCGTTCTTATGTGCATAAATCGGAATGCTCGAGTGTGATCGCCTTTGTGCCCTCCAAATGGATGTGCTCACTCGAATGCAAGGAGGTTGGCACACACTCTAGCATCTCACACCGACCTATGTCTTCGCGTTTGAACCTTAGCAAGATTTCCTCCAAAATAGGTGCATTATGATCCACATTGGCCTATTTCCTTCATACTCGGGCTCACAACCCTACCTGCATAAAAGTAACATAAAAACACACATATTAGTGTAAAAACCTGAGAAAAGTAATGCTCAACATAAGAAATGAATACTTCGCATTCATATCGCACAAGCACTTATCAGTACCTCATCTTTATTGATTGAGATCCCCCTCCATTTTACCCTTGCATATTCGTCTCTAGTATTCATTTCTTTGCATAGTAGATCATCACATCAATCCATTTATCATTAGGCTAGATAGCAGAGAAGCAGTTAGTATTGATAACCTTGTTCCCTGTGGATTCGACTACCTACTCACCGAGGTATTTATTACTTCGACACCTGTGCACTTGTTGTTCACACGCAATTCGGATTACATGTCAAGAAGCTTTACAAAGACAATGGTTGATGCATATAAAAAAATAACTGAACATACCAAAATGCTTGTTGTACAAACCATAATTTCAGTAATTAAATAAAGATTCAATAACTTGTCATATAAAAACATAATGACTTATCTTGGCACCTGTATAGTCATGTTCATTTTAGGAGCTTCTCAATAGTATTATTTAAAGAAATAAAAGACGAAAAGATTATCAATCTCGGTTACTTGCATAAAAAGGATTAAATACCATAACCAAGTATTAAATTATATCTATATAATAAAGTAACATGAACTAATCAAAAGCAAATAAATAGATGATATCAATATAATTGGAGAAGAAGATAGCATATGTCAATAAGAGCAAAGGAAGTCATACCAAGAGAAGTTAACAACAATAGCATTCACTCATTCTTATAGTTATATTATAGATAGATCATAGATGGGCATGCCTAAATAAATAAAAAGCCAAGTTCATCAATTCAAATTAGGCAATTGTAACTGAAGAACTTGTGACTTCAATGCTATTTTGTATGGAAAGAAACACTCAATCAAGATAAATGGAAGAATTACCACTTCTCCTCAAATCCAATTAGAGAAATTTATTGATAATAGAATACAAATTACCTTAATGAAACTACTGGCTTCGGCATTGTCATGGAAACACTATCATCTTAGTTCTCAACAAGGTGAAGTGTAGCATTTTCGTTATTTGTGGAAGTTAGATGGCTCTAAAATTTTTTCAAGTATATATACAAGGATTATTGTTGTACCATTATCTAATATTGGCATGCCCCAAGTAAGCATATAAATAATTTATATATACTTGACCAAGAATAAAGCCTGTACATGTTTTTAAATCACACCAAAACTAACCTTGATGGAAAAAACTTGAATTGGAATTGTGATCACATACAAAAACTTGTCAAGGTTAAACCAATATTACTTTAACAAAAATAAAAAAATTATTATTATAATACTTTACATATATATCAACTTTTTTATGTAAATATTAATGGATCATTGAATACTGTGCATGCTTGAGCTATAATAATTTCTGAATTCTTTCCAATAACAACTTTAGGCTTCCTTTTCTTGTGATTTTTCTCAAAAAATGTTTTTTTTCTTCCACCACTTTCTTTACATTTTGCTAGTGGAGGGTCACAAATTGGTACTTCAGTTGACGTAATCATTTGTTGTACTAAGCACTCATTAGTGTAGCAATTTGGAAGTTCAAAGTTTTTCATTTTAATAGCGTTTTCAACCTCTTCTCTTGTCTTCCTCAACCAATGCAATGCTACTTTGTTAACCTCTATAGAGCAAGATCCCTTGGTTATAACTTCTGATGCTTTATTGGAAAGGGTACTTTATCCGAGTGTCAAATGAGTATGCCAATCATCTTCAACTTGTTGTTCTTCTTCATCAAAACATTTTTCCACATTTTGCATCCCTTGTCCAACATCTTAGCATGTATTCTCTTGGAATCTTATCCACATTAGCCACAATGAATACTTTCAATATGTGACAATGTAGAAAACCCGCAGATTCAAACTTGCAACAGCTACAACTCACACGAAAACTAGATCCATAGAATAGTTCAATAAGTCTAACTTCTTTTTCTAGTATCCAACATTTTGATGAAACTATATTTTCATTCTCTTCAATTTTTTAACAATTGTAACATGGTCTACCAAGTAGGTTTTTTTTTTCTTACTTTTGAAAATATAACGGCGTGTACAATTTCCTTGCTTCTTCTTTAATAGGCATATAAAATATTAAGGATGGCTGCACAATGCTAATTTTAAAGTTAGCTTCGATTTCTTTCTCTCAACATCTAATTAGTGCCTTATCAACACCTTGTAAAAAATCCAATAGCAACATTTTCTGCTTAAAGATCTTTTGAAAATTTTGTTTATACTTTTACTTTATTGAGTAGTACGCATATCTGAACAAAAGAATTCATGCGAATACATAGGAACCTAATGCTGGGGCTTCCTATACATTATCAACATCCAATCATGTTCTTTTAAATCATATTTAGTAAGAAATTCAATCGACGTTTTTTCCAAGTCGTCAATGGTTTTTACACTCCTTATATAGTAAGACAAATCTTGTCAAAACTTTGACCCTTGTGAATAGTCTCCCTAGGTTTCTTTTAGCATTTTGAAAAATATGCCATAGGCAATATTGATGAATGGTTCATGGCAAGACTTGGGAAATTGCACCAAATGACTTCCTTTCATTGGTTGTAGCTAATTCTCAAGTACCCAAACAAAAAAAATATTTTGTTTCATCAAAAATCAACACACCCAAATAATACAGTTTGAAGATGATGATTAACCCCTACAATTGGAACAAAGGACATTGCATATTTATTTGTTCCATAAGTTGGATCAAGGCAAACAAGATCTCCAAAGTAGCTATAATCCATTCTACATCTTGTATCATTCCAAAATATGCTTGTTAATTTGCAATTGACATTAAGTTGGATTGCATAAAAAAAAATGGGAGTTCTTTATTTGCATTTCATTCAAATAATCCAATAACCTTTGTGAATCTCCCGTAGAGAATTCAATTTTTCATCCAGTGCATATATAATTTCTTGCATCTAGCTCAATAAATCCAACATTTTGACTCCCTTGAGATTTTTGTGAAAGATAATTCATCATGAGGTTGGTTCTAATACTCGACTGTCTCATTTTATCAATGATACCTTTTTGACTTTTACTAAATTCCTATGTGATGGTAAAATATGGTATTTTCATGGAGTTCCTAAGATATGATTGTACACTTCCACAAATATCGAAACAACCCAAGATCCATTCGAGTCTTTTTTTACTAAAAGTTTAGCATTACAACCGCAACATGTTTCCCCCAATGCCTCTTCTTGTTTCCTTCACTCATCTTAAATCTTTCCTCTCTATATCCTTCTATAGATGAGCACAATCAACGTCCAATAGTACTACCATTTTTTTTTTTTTTCTCATTACTCTTTTTCTCATACTAAACCCTTTTTTGAATGCATATCAATTATAATAGTCACATGGTTCATCCATCAAGTCAAAAACCATACCAACATGTTGCTTAAGAGAAACTTCTTGATAAACAATAGCTTCGGTAACTTTTTCACTATTATCTTCTCCTTAGGCTTCATTTGGTTCATGGTTTTCATCTTCATTCAAAGGTTGGATTTTTTTTCTTTCTCTAACTCAAATTCACTTGCATTATAAATATGATCATCCATTTCCCAGACATCTACACATAAACTTTGTGCCTCACTAATTCTTGCCATTTCAAGCAAATATTAGAAATTATAATAGCATTTGTTAATTGGAAAAACATACTAGTTTAGGTTGAACATTCTATGGTAATAAAATTTCAGCCCTCAAAAAATGTTGGAAGGAACAAACTCTATAATATCCCAACTATATTAACAAACTTTATGAATAAAACCCAAGACACAACAATTGCTATATTTGAAAAAGACTAGAAACATAATTCGTGAGAAAGCCCAACAAAAACAAGGGGAATAAGGGAAATTATTCTAGTAAAACAAACTTCAAAAGAAATTAATGATCAAAATGGTCATGAACAACAAGATAAATTCACCTAGAAACTTATAAGAATGTACTAAACAACAAAGATAATCTAAATACCCAACTTTAGATTCAATCAAATCCTTTTATTGATGCTTCTAGGCCTCCTTGTTTTTTTGTATACAAATAGAAACATTCTCTGAGAGAAAAAAGAGAAGAAAGAGCAAAAGGAGCACAAGAAGAAGAGGTGAAGAAGAATAAAGATCGAAGGTTGAGAAGATTGCATATGTTTTAAAGTAAAAGACCATATTGCCCTTACACTACAAGAAAAACAGGAAAAGGCAACGGAAAAATTGCTACGGACATATTCCGTGGTTATTGTTAGACATTGGCGACGGAATCTGCGTCGGATTACCGACAGAATAAGACTTCATATGTTCAACTTGATTTTATTACATTACCAACTGAATTTTAAAACTTAGCGACGGAATATAGATGAATCGCAACGGAACTTTAGCAACGGAATGGTTCCGTTGCTATTCAGTTGGTAAAACTTACGCGCCCTAAATTTGCCGGGAATTTTTGTTGCAACTAAATTGCTACGGAAATATTCCGTGGTAATTATTAGACATTGGCGACGGAATCCGCGTCGGATTACCAACGGAATAAATCTTCATATATTTAACATGTTTTCATTAAAATTACCGACGGAATTCTAAAGAATTGCAACAGAATATAATTGAATAGTAACAGAAATGTAGCAACAGAATGGTTCTGTTGCTATTTTGGTGGTAAAACTTACGCGCCCTAAATTTACTGGGAATTTCCGTTGCAACTAAATTGCTACGGAAATATTCCGTTGTTATTATTAGACATTAGCGATGGAATCCAAGTCAGATTACCAACGGAATAAGACTTCATATATTCAATTTGTTTTCATTTACATTACCGACAGAATTTTAAAGAAT
Source organism: Dioscorea cayenensis subsp. rotundata (assembly GCF_009730915.1). Lineage (NCBI taxonomy): Eukaryota > Viridiplantae > Streptophyta > Magnoliopsida > Dioscoreales > Dioscoreaceae > Dioscorea > Dioscorea cayenensis. Next base: position 17,132 of record NW_024086816.1, read on the forward strand.
AGCAACGGAACATAGTTGAATAACAACGGAATGGTTCCGTTGCTATTCCGTTGGTAAAACTTTCGAGATAAAACTTCACATAAATGATTAAAATTTTTATTTTAGTGTGAATATTTATAAAATATTTAAAATATAATTGTATATATATATATATATAATTATTTTAATTATAATATATATATAATTATTATATAAATTAATAATAATGTAAATTTAATTATAATCCATATGATTAATAGTTTACTTACGAATTTCATTTTTCTCAATAAATTTATTATTATTATTATTATGTTAATTTCATTGCCTTGTTTCTTTTATTTCATTAAGTATAAAAGCTAAAACTAATTAAGATTAGATCCATTAAATGACTTTGGGTCTATGCCTAACTATCTACACAAATATTTTTTTTTATTAGCCTTACATTCTAATAATACGAATGAACTTATAATAAAATAAATAAATATATATATAGTCATTTTAATTACAATAGAATATATATATATATATATACACATAATATAATTGTAATTGATATAATTAATAATTTACTTAGATATTTTGATTTTCTGAAAGTAATTTGCTTTTAATTATTATTATTATTATTATAGATTAATAATATAAACAACAATTTGTAAAAAATAATTAAAAACTATTTTAATGTTTATTTATAAAATATTTATTTACCTAATTTTATATTCAATTTTTTAACAAAATATATATATATATATATATATATATATATATCAATATCAACATAATAGTAATATATAGTATTTGAAACCATCTATATTTATTAATATTTAGGTCTTCAATATTATATAAATAAACACAATATTATATAAATAATAAATATTTATAAGGAATAATAATAATAATAATAATAATAATAATAATAATAGAAAACCCTAGCCTCTCCCTCTCCTCTCTATTTTCTTTCTTGTATGGGGGCGGCTCTTCTACATTTGATTGGCGGCTCCTCTACCATGCTCAGCCATTGCCTCCCCCGCCTGATCACGGACACCTTTCGGAGGCTCTCCGTCCATGGAACCCCGTCGTCAAACACCACCATCCTCCGCCCACTCGCCGGAGCCCTAACCCTTGAGCATCCAAGGATGCTGACGTCGGAGGAAAAGTGGAGAAGAAGGCAAAGACGCACAAGGGGAAGCATGACAAGCCCAAGCCCTGGGATGACGACCACAACATCGATCATTGGAAGGTGAAGTTCAATCCCTCGTGGAACAATGGAGGGATGCTTGAAGTCAGCTCCTTCTCCGCCCTATTCCCCTAATACCAAGGCATGGGCTTCTCCTTCAAGCTCGTTTAACTATTTTCTATGCTGAAATCGCTCTTCCTTTTTGAAATTAGGGTTTGATGATGTGTTCTCTTGGAGAGAAGTATTTGCAACAAGCATGGTCCAATGTGAAGATAGCATTGAAAGAGTTTGGGATTTCTTGCGAGCTCAATCTGGTAATGCGCCCACCACAATAACATAATATTTTGAAGTTTTGTTGTATGATTTGATTTAATCTTTTGATTGGATCTCTCTTCTAAGAAAGAATTCTCACTCATTGTTTTCTCTAAAATTAAACAGTGCATCCATCTATAAATTATAGCAACCACGACCATGAATGTAGTGATTACTTCATCTGAAACTTAATATAACCAAGAACAACCTCTATTTCCTCTTGATCTAATGAAGCACGCATAAAAACCCAACTTATAAAACTAATAGCTTATTTTTTTATATATAACTAACTAACACCCCTGACACATGCACATAGAAGTAAAAGTGAATATAAGTGGAAGTCTTTACAGTTACTAGGTAATTAGTTAAAAGTGAAGGTGTTAAATTTGGAAATGAGAATAGGTAAAGCATGTAAAAGGAACATATTGATAGGAAGAATGACAACCACAAATAAAATGTTGAGATTTAAGGAACATATGGTTAAATTGGTAGGAACTTTGGGTGTCACAAGTCTAACAAAAGAGTCACTATAGTACATTAGTTTGTCTCTGGTTTCATTCTCAGGTTCCTTCATGACAAATCTTTAGCATCTCGTTAATATACAGTCTTGCAATTGGCCCAACGTTTGTATTGTTCTCATCTCGTCTTATTTTATATTAAAAAGAACACCTGTAATTACATATTAAAGCTAGCATGTTATTGTTTTTTAAAAAGAACTCAACCGTGTCCTATTACAGTTTGCTTTGCCTCGAAGAACATGTAAAAGTTGAGACCCCCAGAACATGCCAATACAAGAATTTTTGTACTCGATAGGTTCTTACTTTGCTTTTTGTTGTAATTTCTTATTTTTACAATTAGCTCTGTCTCTCCCACAGCCTGGTGGTATTCGGGACTAATGCAACCATCAATCGAGGCAACAGGTTTGCTTCAAGCTTTTTCTAATTGAATTGAGCAACTTTGAAGTTGTTTTTGCTGGGTATGTAATACTTCATTTTGTCTTCAGTTTTTCAGTGGTGGTGGATGGAAATCTTTAGTTCACATTTTAGCTTAGTAGCTCTATTAATTGAGGAACATATTCTTTTAGTTGGAACTAATGTTAATATTTCTTGAGCAGATGAAGAATTTGTTGAGATTGTATTTTTAATATAATTCTTATTCATTTTTTTCTTTTACTATATAAATTTTTAATATATATATGGTTGATCATGAAGTAGGTTCTATCTGAGCTCACATTAATGTTATAATATTCATATGTGTTGAAACTTAGTTGTTCTCTTTTATGGGCTTTGTTTTCTTTTGATTACATTTTTATTTTTGCCATTGATTGTGTTGTTTTGAAATAGGGTTTGTTATTTGGGATTTATTGATTTTAGAAAAGATCCCATATATAAATATCTTGATGGTTGAGTAGTTTACTGATGTATAATCAAATCCCAATTCTCCTCTTCTGGTTTTTGTTTATTAATGCATTGTCTTAGATTAATTAGTTTATAGATTTACATGATTAATTAGTTGTATGTTTTCTAGTGATTTAAAATCCATGATAATTAAGAAAAGAAGAAGCACTAAACTCTCACAAATTGGTTATGTGCAAAGAGCTATATATGTGAATAATTTGTGATGCATAGGCTGCGGAGAAAAGTTTGTGTTGAGACCTAATTAATCGTGATATCTGCATGGGAAATTTGCATTGTGAAAAGGAGAGATGTGTTTGAAGATGGGTTATGTCCAACATTGCTTCATTACTTAAATACCAAAAAACCGTTTAGACCCTGAACTAAGTGCTTAGATATAATCTTTGACATTGAATCAATAGAAAGTTTCTCATTCTAATCCACATTTTACATTCTTTTGATTTTTGAGTTCAACAACCAAAATGACCAAAGATGCTTTGATTTAGGGACAAACACTGCAGTTAATCCTTTAAATCATGATTTGTGATTCATGCATAAACTGCTAGTTGATTTAGTTGCATTTTCCAATGTCTTAGAAAAGAATCTGAATAATAAATAAACTATGGTTATAAATTTTATTTTTAAAGATGTTCCTTGAATTATTAGGCAGAAGTATGGTAAATCTCTCTTTTTTAAAGATGTGCCATTAAGAAAAATATTCAATTCAATTTGATTTGAAGTATTTTAATCCTTGGTTTCTTTTCCCTTCTTGCCAGGGTTGTTTTGGTCATCCGATTGCAAGTGCACTAGATGCTTGGTTTGATGTTTTCGAAGGTTTTTTGAATGAAAATAACAAGACATTGCAGTGAGTATATCACATTTCACTTTTCTTGTGTTAACATCATGTTCGCATAATAATTATGTACTTGTGAATTGCTACGATGCAGACATAGCACAAATACTACTAGATGTCTCAATCTAGGATCATACAACTACCTTGGCTTTATTGATGCAGACAAATACTGCACTCCTCGAGTTATCGAGTCTTTGAAGAAGTATTCAACCAGTACCTATAGCGTTCGTGCCGATGCGGGTAAAAATCCATATTCCTGTAGTTTATGTTTGAGAATACATGTTTAGCAATTTTACAACATAGCTAATTTTGAGGAGTTCTATTGCAGGAACTACAAAGCTGCATACTGAATTGGAGTTAGTTGCTCGATTTGTTGGAAAGCCAGAAACCATTTTTTTTTGGCATGGGTTATGCAACAAACTCCACTATTATTCCTGCTCTGATTAGCAAGGTTGTCTGATTTTACTAGATCAGAGTTAAAAATGTAAGAAATGCAAAATGTTTGCTTATCTTGATTATTCACAGGGAGGGTTGATAATCAGTGATTCTTTGAATCATAACTCCATTGTCAATGGTTCTCGAGGATCAAGTGCAGTAGTTCGGATTTTCCAACATAACAGTAAGGTCTTTGCTCTATTTGAACTCAGTCAAACATTATCAATAGCACATTTAACATTTGCAACTTGTCGTATTTTTAGCTCTGTCTCACTTGGAGGAAGTGCTGAGAGAGTAGATCACAGAAGGATTGTTGGATCATTTGTATGGATTATTTGTATTTTTTTAGTATGAATGAAATGATGGGTTTTGGATATTTAATGAGATAATTTATTTTAAATCTTTTGTATGGATAATTTATATTTTGTGTATTTGTATGGACAATTTTTTTCATTTGTGTAATAAATTGTGTAGGTTGTGTGAGAATAAATTCTATAGCTAATAGCTATGATAATCAATAACAAAAAATAGCGACGAATATTCTGTTGCTAATGACAAATGATAATAGGAAAACAACAACTGAAATTCTGTTGCTATAAGGAAAATAACAACTAAAAAAAAAAAATCCGTTGCTAATAGGAGAACAACAACCGAAATTTTGTTGCTATTAGAAAATAGCAACGAAAAAAAGGAAATTCAATTGCAACAAGAAATATAGCAACGGAAAAAAAAGAATATCTGTTGCTAATAGGAAACTAGCAACCAAAATTTTGTTGCTATAAGAAAAATAGCAACAGAAATATTATGGATTTTGTAGGTAATGAAGACAGCAACGGAACTTTCATTACAAATAAGATAATAGCGACGGACATACCATTGCTAAAATAAGAAAAATATTGCTAGTAAAATAAAACTTTCCGTTGCTATAACAATAATGATAACAGAATAGTCCGTTGCTATACAAACATAGCAACGGAAATATAGCAACGGAATTTTGTGAACCATCAAAAAATGAATATTTTATTATTATATTAACGACGGACTTCTTATGTTGGCAACGGAAGTGTCCGTCGGCACAACATAAGAAATAACGACGGAATTTTATAATATCGACGGAATTTGAATAGCGACTTGAGAATAGCCGTCGGAATGATTTCGTTGCTAATTCCGTTGCTAAATATTTATAGCAACGGAAATGTAGGTTTTAGCGACGGAAAAATCCGTTGCCTTTTCTTGTATTTCTTGTAGTGTTAATAGTGTTATAATATAAATTTTAATATTTAATGTAAAAAAACATAGTTGTTAAAAAAAACTCTGGTTGTTGTAAGGCCAAATCTCTGTTCCACTATTATTCCCTCAGAATCGAGTCCGTGGGATCACAACTCTTATTCTACAAGCATGAATATGCTATTAAAGAATCTAAGAATGTAATTCATCTAACTATAATCAAATGAACTTTTTTTTGAGGGATTTTTTTTATACAGACCATTCTCAGCCATTTATCATTTATATATATATATATATATCTCTATGTGTGTGTGTGTGTGTTTAATAATGTTAGTTGATGTTAGTTATATGCTATAGAGGAGGAAGAAAATGGGATTACTAGGATTGTTTTCTAATACTGTACAAGTGCAAATATATGAAACTAAATACATTACCTAATGAAATTGGGCACCATTGTAGCTACTGTTCATCCACTATGCCATCGTTCTGGTCACAATTTCAGTGGTTGGGCACTTCTCTAATCGACCCCAAAAAAATTAGGGTTTCTCACAGATGAACCTTTGGAAGAGCTCATAGTAAGAAGGGAAAAAAGAAGGGTAAACAAAAGACTTGGTAAGTTATTTGATGATGTGACATGCCAAGTGTAAGAGGTGAATTATGTTGCTTATTACGTCAACAAATGGTGATATGTGGGCAATGACATGGTGATCCACATTAGTCATAGGCTAACATTGTCTGTCCCGATAACCCGATTGGAAAGAAATAAAAACATTAGGAGCCAATTGAAATTTTCTATTGTTGGATGACCAAATAGAAATTTACAAATAGTTCAGTGACTAAAGAGATAGCTTACCTTTACTTGTTGGTTCAGAGGGGGAAGGTGAAGGGGGAAGTGACTAGGAATATGGAGGAGAGGAGAATGGAGGGTTTGAAAAAATTTTATGTTTGGTTCAATGGAGGAGTGTGGCGGGGTAATCTATTTCTTTCTATTTGGTTAGGAGTAAGGAGGAATGAGGAGAGATGTAATGTGCATTTTTCAATTTGTCTTTTTATATAAAATTTGATCAAATAATTATTATTATACATATATAAGATTATTTTGTAAAAACTTTGTTAATATTAATATTAATATTAGTAATAATATTATTATTATTAAACTAATATTGTAATTACTCATTTTTTTTATATATTTTTTATACTTTTTATATTATTATTGTTAAACAATTATATTATTATTAGTCTTCAATTGACACATTAAAAAAATAAGAGAAAAAAATAAAATTAAAGATAAAATTAGGTTTTAAAAGGATATTAAGAAAATTTTGTCTTTTCATAAAGGTTTAAAGATTAAAAAAAAAATTTGAATAGTCCCACCCCTCCAAAAAAACCCAAATTTGGAGGTGTGGAATGTGAGGGTTTGGAGGGGTGAAAAACCCCCCTCCAAACTCCTCCGCCTTACTCCTCTAACCAAACACACTTCATCTCTCCTAACTCCATCTTACCCCTCCAAAATCTCCAAACCAAACAAGGGGATGTTTGTCACTATTTCCACATATATAAGTCTAACCTCGAAAATGTGGTTTTCTTCCTCTTTACCCTCAACATATATGATTCTCTTAGGATGTCCTCTTTTCAAGATAATTTCTAAAATGTAATAATATCTTCCCAATTTCTTTTTTCTATTAAGGAATTTTATTCCTATGCTATTTAAATTTTATTATTGAGAATTTATTTCCTAAACATATTCTTTATAACACATTTTCTCTTTATTTCATCGATATTGCTTGACTTTTAACAAATAATATTTTAAATTTATTTAAAAATAATAAATAAATGTCAATGTTTATATAGGTTTTTCTTATCTGGGATAAGTCTAAACTCCTAAAGTAAAATGATTTTGTTACAAATAGGAATAAGATAGGAGAGAGAGATTTATAAGTTAATATATATATATATATATATATATATATATATATATATATATATATATATATATATATGGCATAAAATTTGAATCCTATTTTGAGTGTGGAAAATGAAAAAAAAAGAAAAGGATAAAAGTAGAAAATAAAAATATTATATTTAACAAACAAATAAATAAATCCAAAAAAGTGAGGATAAAAAAATGCAAATAAATAAATAATAACAAAGGGATAATGATCAAAATATTCAAAATTTAAAAAGAAAAATAAAATTGGATAATGATAAAAAAACATAAAAAAATAGAAAGAAAATAAAAAAATAGAGAGATAATGTTGACAGAAAGAAAAATTTATCATTTTTGAAGTTCGCTAAAAAGAAAAATGTTAAAAACATTCAAAACAAAAAAATCCTGGATTACGCAAACAAATAAAAATCAAATCGAAGCTGGGGAAACAAAAATACCAAAAAAAAAAGAGATCTGAATGAAATCGAGTGAGAGCAAAAAGAAAAACAAAGGGCGACGACGATGAAGAATAATGGAGGAAGCCGAGAAGAGAGGAAAAAAAAGATTGACGGAGAAGGAGAAGAAAACAAATAAAAGGAAAAAGGATAACTGAGGGTGGAGTGGATCTCTGTGATAGACTGAAGAATAAAAATAAAAAGGGTATGGATTAATCATTGCCCTCACAAAAGTCATGGGTGCATTCATAAAGGCTTATATTTTGTGATAAATATAATCTATTAGCATGAACTGTCTCTTATTCACATGTAGATCATGAAGTTCCTTCCTTTATACCCATGTAAACATACATTTTCTTGTTTTTATTTGGAAAAGCGCACCAGACTATAAAAATACGCCACGATTTCTTACATGTAGAATAAAGCTTGAACAGATCTTAAGTGGAAATTGTTTGCAGTCCACCAACTCATGTTGACGTCAAATGTAATGGTAGAGAACCCTCTTTTTGAGTGTTTTTCCATTACTTCTTGAGACTCTCCTGAATAAATGAAAAATATTTTGAAGACTGCCAACTCATGTTGAGGTTCAATTTAGTGGTAGACAATCGTCCTGATAAGTACCTAAATGCACTTATATTCTTATATACTTTTGTAAACAACATGTAATATAATAGAATCAATGCTCATTTTGTGCTTAATTGTGTATTATTTGCTTTATAGGGCATGAAGAAGCCAAGGAGAACTCGAGAACATGATTTGGGTGAAGAAAGAAGAAAATTTGGAGGTGCAGTATTGTAGCATTCTACTGTAGCAGTTACTATAACTCCGCAAGAAACCTTCATTGCCCGTAATGAAATTGCAAAGGAAAAATTGGAAAATCTTAGGCAAGTGCCAATCAACCCCCTTGTGGGCCGCAAAACACAGGTTTGACCCCGAATTTAGCTAACTTGAGCTCCCTACTGGCTTCTCTTGACCAGTTTAAATCTGGGGGTATAAAAAGGCAACTTAGGGCTGAAATAGGGAGGTTTGAGCCACCGAAGAAGGAGGAGAAAGTTTTTTTCATTAACGTGATTTGAAGATGATTTCTTAGGTCCTTGGACATGGAACTCGAGGAGAATTGTCATTCGGAAGATCCTTCACCTCAATCATGCCGGAGACCTTCGGAGACATCAATTCTTGCCAAGGAGAGATCCAGGGCTCAAGAGGGGAATCTTTCCTCATCATCATCATCCACAAGGGAATTTTATAATGGTTTATTTTTGTTGTTTTACACTCTTTTGTTGTATTCCTAGATTAATGGCACACTAAAACCCGAAGGGCACCGGATGTATGTGAACCTTGGGGGTGAACACATTTAGCTTGGTTGATTTATTTGTTTTAATGAATTTGATTCGTTTGTGGTTTCATCTATCTTGCTTCCATGTCTTGAATTAATTTATGGAGACCTCCGTAATTCTTGTATAATCTGTACTTGTAGACGCTGGATGCTCACTTGTACTAGATCATGGATAGATTCAAAGGAATTTATTGTATCAACACACCCAGGGACTTGAGTGTCGATAGCCCTATGATCGTTAGGGTTAAATTTAGAATTATGTTTAACCCTATTTAGAGATTTCCCTGAGCATTTTGCAATCATAGGAGTATTTCATCCGAAATATATTCCATCAATACTTGTATGGTGTCAGGGATTAATCACTAAGGGATTTTGGATTAATCTACTTTAGAAATCTCTCGGCCTTAACAATTGTGGTATGTTACGGTTCATCACGGTGTCATGTTGACCCCCAAGGGGATTCACATCCGTAACCTCTTTCTCCCACTGTGTTATTACTTTCATCTTTTTATTTTGACCATCTTGCATCTTTGTTTTAATTAGCTAAGTATTCATTCAATTTGCTTAATTTTACATCTCAAAGCCATTGGTAAGGTTAGAAAGTAGGTGAAAAAGGAGTAATAGTTTATGCTTGGCCCTGAGGAATGTGATCCTCTTGCGCGAGTACGCGGTATTACTTGATGACCCTGTACATTTGTTGGAGAAATCATCACCTCCTTGTGAGAGTTTCTCCATTATCTCTTGAGACTCTCTTAAGTTGAGTGGAAAGTCTTTTGAAGACCACAAACTCGTGTTGAAGTCCAATGTAGTGGTAGAGAACCCTCCTTGTTAGAGTTTCTTTAGTACCTCTTGAAACTTCTCTTGAGTAAGTGGAAAATATTTTGAAGACCACCAACACATTGAGGTCCAATGTAGTGGTAGATAGCACTCATTATGAGAGCTTCTCCATTACCTCTTAAGACTCGCTTGAGTGAGTAAAAAACCTCTTGAGATTCTCCTGAGTAAAAAAATCTCTTGAAAACTAGTAACTCTTGTGGAGTCCAGAGTAGTGTTAAATGGATACCCCTCAATATCCACATGGGTTAATAGAGGCCTTTTTATAAAGAAAATTATTGAATGATGCTCACACCTCACATGTCAAAAAAAAAGTTAAAAGAAGGAAAAAATAATAATTCTGTCAAATTGACTAAAAAAAGCACAACTGGTGAAAGAAAAAAAAAAGAAAGTTCTCTAAGTGAGGACTAAAAAATATTTCTCGAAGTGAGGGTAAAAAAGCCTTGAGGAAAAAATATATTTTAAATGAAGTGATAAAAAAATATATTTCCTTGATAATGATGGAGAAAAAGGCTTCAATAGTGGAGACATAGACGCCTTCAAATTCTATAACCAAAAGAAATCAAGTCTATGATTCACAAACAAATGGAAATCACCACTCGAAGTCCACAAGATACTCTAAAGAAAACAATTTCAAACAATCAGTAAGTGACCCAATCATATAAGTGGTTATGACTTGGAGACACACAAGCCAAGTCTTAAAAGCATAGGAGAGTCGAGGCTTGAAAACTACAAATGATAAGACAAATGAGCTCTAGAAACAAATGAGCTCTAGAATCTTGAGAAATCAGAAGTCAAAGAGTAAAAGAGCTTCACAAGTCCTAGACGGAAAGCTTCATAAGCACGAATCGCCTGAGTTTTGAAGTCTAAATTAAATCAAATCAAGTTAGTGGTTTACAAACATAAAGAAACCACAACTTGAGATCCAAGTAGTATTCAAGATACAAACAAAAAAAAGACCAAATTTAACAAAGTCAAATGAGATGTCGTTAGTGTGGTTCTCAGCGAAAAAATTGGGATAGAACGAAGTCAAGTAGGCCCAAATTACGTGAGGCTAGAGGAAGATTAATAAAATAGAATTATGAGAGCTAGAGTTTCTAGTCCTTGTATTTCTTGATCAAATTTATGTGTTTTTGTAATTTTTTTCTTTTCTCTAAAAATTAATAAAATTAATTTCCCATATTCGGTACTTCTCATTCACATTTATTCTTAATTGAAAGTCATGTATCCATGATCTCTTGAAGTCTAAAAAATAATTAAATTTCATTTAAGATCCATCATTTTTAACCGGTCAATCTAATTAAATCCTGATAAGAATAAAGGATCCCACAAATTCTTCTACGCCCGGTGGAGACTTGACTTCTTCTCTCATCTTTGAAACAAAGTCTGAATGAGAAATTAAAAATAAAAGTACAAAAAAAAATCAAATCAAATCAACTAGTGTTGTTAATGTGATGTTTCCTTTTCAGGTTTTTGTAATGGCATCAACAAAACAATACCAACAATGCTATTGCTTCATGCACTATTTTCTTAGGGAAAGGCACTCAGGTCAAGGGTGTGTTTCGTTCGCCGAAGTGGAGGCCGAAGTAACGGAAATGGGAGCTAATATAACACTTCCTTTTATTTGGTTCACTGAAGTGGAGGCCGGAGTGCCAAAGTGGCAATTTCCAAAACATTTCACTTCGCTCTTTGCCTTCTAGAAAATTTTGGCCGAAGTGGACTTCAATGTCCAATTACTGCCAAGTGGTTGCATGTGGGTGACTTAAATCACCCATTTTTATTTATTTATTTATTTTATTTATGTTTTATTGTTTTTATTTATTTTATTTATTTTATTTTTTTATCTTTTATTGTTTTTATCATTTTTTATCATTTATTTTTTTTTATCTTAGATTGTTTTTATCTATTTTTTTATCTATTTTTTATGTTTTAACGTTTATTTTTTAATTATTTAATTATTTTTTATTTTTTCTATTTTATTATTTATAAAAAATTGTTTTTTAAAAAATTATAATGTTAAATAATTATAAGCTTAACACAACAAGTAAAAAGAGGTAATCTCACCCCATGATGAAGTGATGAGTAGAACCTCATTTCCTTCCATTTTCTAAATTTTCACATCCACTAACCAAACAAAAGAAATGGTTAATGATTTGACACTTCCTCTTTTAACCAAACACATGAAACTGAATACTTCAACTGAAACTTTCACTTCAACTGAAGTGGCATTTCAAGACTTCCACCACATCAGTGGACTAGTGTCGAACCAAATGCACCCTAAGATTCCATACTGCACTGATCTTGTGAGAGCAAAAAATCAAATTTAGGACTATATTAGGCTATGTAAACTTTGTACCAAGTCCACCACAATCACCAACAGATGTTCACATCCCACCCCTGCCATTAAGGGGACTATGCCCTGATGTGATATCACTTGCTGAAGTTCAAGATGAAATTCCTGTTGATAGATAATGCATCTTGGACAGACTCATCTTTCCTATGAGAGTCATGAGCATGAGAAAGGAAGAGTATGAAGATGAGCCTTCATTCACTATAATGACCGAACTAGAAAAGAGTGGCATCTTCAAGAAGCCTAAGGCTACCCCAATAAAATCCTTCACAATGGGGTGCCCAAGGTTGACCAAGAGAAAAGTGCCATTACCTCGAGAAAATGTAATTTTTTGTTTTATTCCAAGACTCAATGAACAGCTCATCAAACTCATTTACTAACTCCTTTAAAACGCTGAAAATGGTAAAGGAAAACTCCATAACTGGAGAGCTTCATTCCCAACTAAATGACAAGATGATGGGGGCAGCCCACCAAAGTCTCACTATTCTAAGGAGACTTTTGTAAAGAAAATCTATAACAAATATACTTCTTTCAGAAAGTTGAAAACAAAGAAGGTGACACCGAAGGAGTTCTACCTAAGGCAAAAGAAGTTACTCTCGGACTCACGGGCTACCATTTGATAAACTTGCATTACCAAAGAAGGAAACATACAAGAAGCTAAAGGAAGAAGAACTAACAACACCTTAAATTTCTCGCTCAAAGTTCCAATGGAGGAGAAAAGAAGATGAAGAGATGAAGAAATCCTAGGCACATACTGTATGGGTTATCACTGAAGGATTAGAACATCCAACTGAGACAGAACGTCCTCTCACTATGTTAAGAAAGCAATGGATTATTGGTACAACAGGGATAGCAAAATATAATATCAATCAAACAATACAAGAAAGAGGAAAAGCCATGTCCCATGCAAGTTTCCAAAATTCTCCTAAGAGAGAAAATGGCTCGGTTGATGATGAAGATGGCAACCTTGTTTTCACGTCCTATAAAAATCCAATGTTTGTAAAAATTAATATGAAGTTGGATTAATGTGAGAAAAAGCATGTATCCATTATGCACACTATATTGTTTTTGAATAATCTGATTTCTCATTTAAGTGATAAAGTCCAAAACCTATTTTAAGAGAACTTAAGAAATTACTTAAACAAGCCCCATCAGTCCAAGTTGTCCAAGAAGAAAGGGATGATAAGGAGGAAGTGCTTGGACTACATGAGCAAGGTGGGACATCAACAGCTCCTAAACCGGTATTAACTGGATAGCGGATCCAAACTAAAGTAAATGCTGAGTTGAAACAAGCTAAAGGGGGCACATGGAAGAGTGATGGTGATAAACCATACAAAAGCTTTCATGATCAAAGTGCTTGCCATAAGGAGTATAGTGTTTGATGAGCGCATTTTATATAGATATGTAGTACACCCTATTGCATGAATTTCTTGTCGGTTTGTAAATATTTATTATAAATCGATGCTACTTTGGGTATATGTGCTTAACTGTGCAGGAAATCAGGTCTTGGAGTGATAAGTGCCTACATGTATATATTTATATGTATCATTCTTGTATCATTTGTATGTATTTTGATAAACTGATGCCCGTTTTGCATTTAAATTGGTTTTATTTGTGTTACTGGTCTTGAAGAAGGGAAGGTGAGCTCAAGAAAGTATTTAGAAAAAAAATCTGCATTAAAGATGGCGTTTTTGAGCTTTGGTAACTATAGCTAATACTATAGTGCGAAGACTATTTGTAGCTGTAGAGAGTTGGCTGAGAACCTCATGGTCTACCAAGTGCCCATGAGGCCACTCATGAGGTTTGTAGGAGAATTTAACACCGGCTACTATAGATGGATTACTGTACTGGATTATTATATCAGGCACTGTAGCACCAAAAGATTTTTCATGCTAGAAAAGGCTTGGAGACTAACGGGCTACCATGCACCAGCATAGTTGCCTGTAAGGCTCATGCAGAAATGTTTTTAAAAGGAAATTAGGGCATCTTTGAAGGTATTCTTGCTTCCTTGGCTTCTTGGGACACCGCTCCACCTACCTTGGGGATGTTTTCCGGCAATCTACCACACATTTGTTCATTTAGAGGGAGGCAAACAATAGAGGAGAAGATAGTGAAGATTTATTCATCAAAGTATCATTTGAGGAGAGATCTTGGAAAACATTCAAGATCTTCAGCCATCCAAGGGGATCCGAAGCTAGAGGTAGTATTTCATGGTTCTTTTCATGTTTGTTTGTTCCTTGGAGTTGTATGAGTGTTCCACTTTCATAAGGAACTAATTTATTTGTGGTTTGGACTTGATGAACCCTAGGGTTACTTTGTTGTTGATAAGTTCTTGTGTGATAAGAATGCGAAGTGTTCTTTCGTTATGATGAGCAATACTTTTATCGAGTTTTAGCGCTAATATGTATGCATTTGTGTTACTTTCATGCATATTGGGTTGTGAAGCCGAATGTTAAAGAAAGAAACCAATGTAGATCGTGAACGCACTATTTGGAGGAAATCTTGAGAAGGATCAAACGCGAAGACATAAGTCGGTTTCAAAATGCGAGAATGTGTGCCAACCTTCGTGTATTCAAGTTAGCACAATGATTTGGAGGGGCACAAAGGCAGTCACATTCGAGTATCCCGGCTTGTGCATTAATAGCAAGATCTTCACCGATGAAGCCGTTGTTGAAGAAGCAAAGCGATCTATGATGCAAATGTGTGCCCGTTTACGTTACCTCGATGAAAACATGGATTCGGGAGTGTTTCAGGCCGGTACCATAGCAGCATACTGCAGCAAACAATGTAGAAATTTACTGTAGCAGGTACTGTTAAAAGCTGGCCGAAAAAAGAGAATTCCTGAGAATCCACACGGGCGTGTCAAAATTTTCGACGCCCGTGTGGAATTCCACAGGCCCGTGTGGAGAATCCATAGGGGCGTGTGGATGCCCAATTCCAACCCTATTTAAATCATTTTTCAGCCCAATTTCAGCATTCTTTTCTCCATCTTTTCTCTAACTTTCAAGAGGGCGGTGGCTAGGGTTTTGAGAGGTTTTGGCAAGGCTTTTGGAGTTGTTCTCCGGCTTCGACACTGCGCTCCACTTGGAAGAAGGTTATTGGGGGATCTTTCGTCGGCACCGATCCAACGAGGTGTGTCCTAGGCTGAACAAGGGGACCTTGGAAGAGACAAGGCCACTCCACAAGACCATCGACATAACTACCGAGGGGGGTTTTCTATGGATTACTTGTTTTTACATTCGATTTCATTGTTGATTGTAACTAGCTCCATGGAGAGCTAAATCCCCTAGTGGGTACTTGGATTTGTAAACCCTAGGATATAATTGTTTCATTAAACCTTTTATTATGCTTTCCTTAATTGATGTTTTAATTGAGTTCCAATCTTGAGTGTTTGATTGATTGAATACTTCCTTAGAGTGACACTAGGGTTGAGAGTTCACCTTGGTAACCCTGTGAGTGAGTGACACACCACGAGAGTTAGACCAAGCTAGATTGGAGAGGGTTGAGAGGATGAGTCAATAGGTAGCGGAGCATCCCCTTTCCCCTTCGACGTGATTTATTCTACCTCCATTTCCTTGAGTTCTTTGAGGTCATAGTAGAGTGAATGGGCTAAGGGATGACTTTCCGCTGGGGCTTAGTTGCAGAGGCAACGGAGTGAAGCGTTGAAATGATTTTAACACCTAGGGCTTAATTGCGACTAGGGACCTCTAACCTGGACCAAAGGGTTAGGTCTATATCTAAGAAGAGGGTTTATCACTTAGAATCCCTAGAACTCCATGCGATTCTATCCGAGTGCGAGGTGTTGAGATTGTTCAATTTCTCCTCCGGGACATGGTATAAAGTTAGTTACGGTTGACCTTAGATTTGGGAATGTGTATTGAAGGATTTTCATGACTCATTAATGCATTAGTTAGGAGGCATAATAGTCAGTTTTGTACTTGAAACGATTGTCCTAGGTGGAACAACATCCGAGTACCCCACTTATATCGATTGCCTTTCCTCTCAATTTTATTATGCCTCTCGTTCTTATTTCTTTTATCTCTTTTTATATAAATCTCATTCATCATACCATCGATTTATTCTCATCATAGTTAGATAGAAATCGTTGTGTTTCTATTCACTATTCCTTGTGGATACGATACCCACTCACCTGGGATTTATTATTTCGACACCCATGCACTTGCGGTTTACACGCATATTAGGTCGTGTCAGTTGTAATTTTGGAAGATCATCTTTGTTAATGTATTGTGGGATGTTGGATTTCTTTTATAGAATCTTGTGGTTTGTGATTCATTCTATGTGCACTTCATTGTCTTGGATTGTATGACAACTCTGTGGTTCAATTTCTAGGTTGTACTTGGAAATACGGGATGTGCCCTTGTATCAGACTCACATAGATTGAAAAGGGATTCATGTACCAAAAAAATTGAAATTTACCTGTCGGGATTGTGATCTAGTGGAGACCTTGAACAAAATACCTTTAGGCCTCCATGGGAATAGCTTAGGTCAAGAGTTGTGCAATTTCAACTTAGGCGAATCTTAAGATAGCTTGAGCCTCCTCCATGCTTCTTCATCGTTCCCAAGTAAATTTCCTTTAAACCCCTCCAAAAATTGTTTGGGTATCCAAGGAAATAGGTTTGGCTGAAAATTTGCAACCTCGGTATGGGTGGGTCCTTGTATGGCTTGAACCTCCTACCCACATCTTCTTCCTCAACCATAGCTAAATTTCCTTCAATTACCCATAAAACCTGTTTGGACCTCCACGGAAATAGGTTTAGTTGGGACGTAGCTAAGACTCGCATACATGAGTTATTTGATGACTTTTACCTCCTACCCGCATCTTCAGTCATTCTAGACTCTTCTCTTTTGTGATTGGTGTGTGGATCAACTTCTATGCAAAAGGCTTGCTCAATTGGTATTGGTTCCCTTTTTTTGCCTCTTCAACTTCTCATACACCAAAGTCCTCTTACACCTATTTCTCATCATTGCTCTCTTTTTCTTGATTTTCATTCCTAGATGAGACTTCTACCATTGGTTTTTGAATTAGTGGTAATTCAACCAATATCTTAGAAAGTTCTCACATCTGGTTCTCTATCTTATAAAGAGAAGCTTGTGCAATCCAAATTGTAGCATCAATGGCTTCCAATTTCCTTCCAGTTTGCATCATAAATCTGTCCAACACATCCTCTGTACTAAATTTTTTCCTTTGTTTTTGCGGCCTTGGAGGGTGCTCGTACCACTGCTTTTGAGATGAAGAGTAGGTTGTTGGTCTATTTTAAGGGTATTCCCATTGTTGTTCATGATGATAACTTGATGCGTCTGGATGTCTCGTCCAATATGAATGCATGAATTGGTGTATGGATTTCCCTAAAATGATCTCTAGGCAATCAGTAGATTGATCTTTTCTTCATGGGCATCAATTGTAGTGGCCGAAGTAGAATTTGATTTATTCAAAGTGAAAGCTCCTTGCATTTCCTAAAAAAAAAAATTGTACCTCGCACAAAAAAAAAAGGAATTAAGTCAAATAAAACAAAATAGAAATAGAATATTAAAGCAATATGGACAAAAAGAAGAAAAAGTGTTAGAGCAATCGACTACAGGTTTTCCAAGTATCTCTTGTGTCCCCAGCAATGCTGCCAAAAACTTGATGGGTCACCCACAAGTGAATGGGGTTATCAAGTAATACCCTGTGCATGACACAGAGATCATATTCTACGGGATCGAGGAGCTACTATTACCCATGTTTTAAAACCCGGGTTGACCTAGCCTGTTTAACCTGGTTGAACCGGACCCGGCCAAAAAACTGGGTCGGGTCGTGTCGGGGTATAGTGTTAACGCAGTTTACCTGACTGAGTACCCGGTGAACCGGCAGACCCAGCATGGCCAAACTGGGTCAACCTAATTATATTATTATATGTTTAAAATTAAAACTTTAAATAATAAAAATGTATGTATAGGGTGTTAGGTATAAAATTTGCTTCAAAATCAAGACTCAATGCCTGATTTCTAAGTTTTATTATTTATTAGTCTTTATTGTGAAACTTAACAGCTTGTATTGTATTACTTTTCGTTTATTATTATGTTGTATTTTGTTTGAATTTATATTTAGGGTATTAAATTAATATTTATAAATTATAAGAAAAACTAGTTATTTGTTGAACTTTTCTATTGTTGTTTTTTATAATTTCTAGTAACTTATAATATATTATTTTTTATATTTATATATAATTAAATTTATAAAAATATATATTATATTTATGACCGGGTCAACAAGGTTCAACCCCAGTTCGACCATTGACCCATGATCCGAAAGTCTTCCCGGGTCATACCCTCGGGTCGTGTTTGAAAACATTGACTATTACTTTTCTATCATCTATTTGCTAACTTAACACTTCAAAAGATGAATAGTAATTATGAAAAAGAAAAAACTAACTAAAATAAATTTCGAACTACTACCACACACGATTAGCATTCAAGGGAAGATCATACATGGGAAGGAGTGATTTGGACAAGAAATCCCCCTAGAGTTGTCATTAAGCCCTGAACTAAGGATGATATCTTGTGATGGTAGTTTGGGCAGAGAGATTTCTAAAATAGGGTAATACTGAATCCCTCGGTGATTAACCCATGATCCCATACGAGTATTGGCCGGAATCTCTTCTAGCCAACTAACCCTATGATTGCACTACACTTAGGAAAATCTCTAATTAGGGTCAAACTCAATACCTACATTCAATCCTAATTGTTATAGAGGTACCAAATACCCAAATCCCTTGGTGTATTAGTACATGGATCCCTTTTATGCTATATGAGTCTGATACAAGGGCGCTTCGAGCACCCCTAGTAAAAACTAAATATTGAGCAAAAGGGTTCTCATGCAATCCAAGACAATTAAGGGCACATAGAATGAACGACAAACCACAAGATTCTATAAAAGAAATTAAACATCCAACAATACATCATTGAAGATGCTCATCCAAAGTACAAATAACAAACCTAGGGTTCATCAAGTCCAAACCACAAATAAGTTAGTTCGTCATGAATAAGGAACAATTATACAACATCAAGGAAGTTAAATACAACAAAAGACATGTGAAAAACTCCCTTAAGTTAAGATATCCTTGAGTGGGTGAGGATCTTGAAATTTTACAGATGATGTCATTGAGATCTCTTCTCAAACAGGTCTTTGAAGCCTTGGATCTTCCCCCTATCTCCTCCTCCAATGTGTACCTCCCTCCTGGTGAAGCTTGTATAGTACATTGTCAGAAAATGCCCCCAAGGAAAGTGGGGCGGGGGTCTAAGGGCCAAAGAACAAAAACATCCCCCCAAAGATGCCCTAATGAGCTTTTAAAACTGATAAGTGCTCGTGTATTAGTAATACGAATTATTCTTTTTCTTACAATAAGCATTTCTTTTATCAGATTTTATCGCTTATACATGTGTATTCGTGTTCTTTTGTATATGTAGGATTGTGGAGACAAGTGTGGAAGAAAGAAGCCAAAGTGGATCATGAATGCATTTTGTTGATGAAATCTTGGAGTGAACAAACGTGAAGACACAAGTTGAGCTCAAAGATATATGAGTGTGTGCCAACCTCTCTTGTGCTCGAGTAAACATGAAAATTGGAGGGGCACAAAGGTAGTCACACTCATGTGTTCTGACTTGTGCAATTGTAGTAAGATTGTTATCAAATGTGATTTTATTAAAGATGCAACGAGATCTACCGCATGGATGTGTGCTCGTTCATGTGGCCTTGATGAAAGTGTGGATTCAGGAGTATTTTGGATTAGTACTATAACAGGTTACTATAAAAAATCACTATAGAAAATTACTGTATCAGTCACTGTTCACAGGCCGCTGAAAATCATTTCCTGTAGATTCACACGGTCGTATGGAAATTCCACACACCCATGTGGGTGCCCAATTCCAGCCTATTTAAGTCGTGACTTCATCCCGTTTTTAGGATCCTTTTTCCCATCTTTTGCCCATCTCTTCACCATCTTTGGAGGTGCTCACGGCTAGGGTTTGGAGAGCCGTAGGCTAGGTTTTTGGAGTGGTTCTAGGGCCTTCAACACTGTGTTCCTTCAGAAGATAGTTATTGGTGGAGCTTTGGTAGACATCGATTCGGCGAGGTGTGCGCTAGGCTTGACGAGGGAACCTTTGGAGAAGACATGGCTACTCCACAAGACTATAGACACAGACACCAAGGGGGTTTTATTCATGGATTGCATATCTTTACTCTTGATTCCATTATTGATTGTATTTTTCTCTATGGAGAGGTAAACCCCTAGTGGGTACTTGGACTTGTAAACCCTAGGATGATAATATTTCTTTGACCTTTTATTATATTTTCTTTAATTGATATTTTAATTGAGTTCCAACCTTGAATGCTTGTTAAGTTGCTTTTCCCTTAGAGTGATAGTAGGGTTAAGAATCCATCTTAGTGACGGTTGAGGATGAGTGACACACCATGAGGGTTAGACAATGCTATATTGGAGAAGGTTGAGAGGGTGAGTCGAGAGGTAGCGGAACGTCCCCTTTCCCCTCCTATGTGATTTATCCTACCTCCACATTCCAAGAGTTCTTTGCGGTCACAATAGTGTGAAGTGCTAAGAGACGAACTCCGCTGGGGCTTAGTTGCGCAAGCAATAGAGTGAAGCGTTGAAGTAATCCTTAGTATCTAGGGCTTAATTGTGACTAGAGGTCTTTCACCTAGACCAAAAGGTTAGATCAATATTAGGGAATAGTATTTATCACTTGGAGTCTCTAGAGCTTTAAGCAACCTTACACAGTGTGAGGCGTCAAGACTGAGCGATTTCTCCGCCATGTATAGTGTAGGGTTAGTCACTATTGACCTTAGGTTTGGGACCATGTGTTTTACGATTTCCATGACTCATTAAGCATTAGTTGAGAAACATAATGCCTGATGTTGCACTTGAAACAATAATCCTAGGGTGAGTAATGTCCGGGTACCCAAATTTTTGTCGATTACCTCTCCTATCTTTTATTTGCGCCTCCTTCTTCTTTCCTTATTTCTATTTTCATTGATTTTGTTCACACCACTATCGATTCATCTTCATTCTAGTTAAATAGCAATTTTTGTGTTTCTAATCACTATTCCCTGTGGATACGACTACCCACTCACCATGGTATTATTACTTTGACAAACCCGTGCACTTACGGTTCACATGCAAAAGGGCGTTGTCAAAAACCTTTTCTTCCTGAGCCTTACAGCCATAATGCAAGCTCATGGATACCCATTAGGCTCCCTACCTTTTTGCACACATAAGTATCTCTGGTGCTACAGTGAACTATAGTAATCCACCTATAGTGCAATTAAGTGGAGGTGAGATTTGCTTGATTGACACGTTATCTCCTTACTCATTTGCTCATACTGCAAGAAACTTTGAGCGGAATCGACCCCATGACCCTGTTTGAATTGTGAACAGGTACGTCAAGCTAATGAAGTTAAATAAGCTCTTCTTGGGAATCAGCCCAAGTGTTTCCGTGTGATAAACGCCTAAATGTACATATTTTATACTTGTAGAACGTACACTTTTCGCCCGTAATTTCATAAAACAATGCCTGTTTTGTGTTTAAATTTGTTTTATTTACATTTCAGGAATCAAAGTAGTGAAGGGAATCTCAAGAACGAAATCAGGAAGAAATTGAAACCAAAAATTACCTTGGCTAGAAGCCTCACGGGCTCCATGCACCTACATGGATGCCCGTAAGGTTCACTGAACTTTTTCCTAGATGTCGGTACAGTAGCAAAAACCACTGTAGTAAAACTACTACACTAAGGTACTGTAGTAAAATTGTTGTAGCACCGGCGACTTTTTTAGGCCAAATCGGCAGTGAGCCTCACGGACATTCATGCGCCGACATGGCACCCGTGAGGCTCGGGCGGACTTTCCGTAAGGGTTTTCTTCTAGGGTTTTTGGGAGATATCTTAGGAGAGATTTGGGAGCTCTTGGAGGAGGCGATTTCACTAGGCTATTTTGCGCTCAAATCACACTATCTAGAGAGGGAGAAGCAAGAGGAAAGAGGTTATTGGGAAAGATCTCTATTGATTTCATCTTGGGAAGCTTGAAGAAGATGAGGGAAACCGCCCCCATTGCGGCATCCATGGAAGCCTTCCGCACCATCCTTCCTTCTCCACTCATTCCTATTGTTTGAGGGAGTTTACTTATGCTTTTTAGAGTCGTTTACATGAACTCATCTTGTATTTTTTGCTTGTATGGATGGCTAGGCCCCAAGGTCACCGGATACATGTATGAATACGCCGTAACCATCGGCTATTCCATACCCCGCCCCAACCATTAGGGCTAGACCTAGGTTGAGTATTGGCCCTAATTAAAGATTTCTATGTGTGCATTGCAATCGTAGGAGGATTTGGTCGGAAGAGATTCTGAGCCAAAACTTATATGGGATTAGGGGCTATAGTAGTGACCATCGAGTTAATCAATTTTTGGAATCTCTTGGTTTGAACCACCATTTGTTTAGCAACTCTCGCACTTATTCAACATTAAGTAACCCTAAGGGGATCCACATCCGGGATCTCTCGCATCAATTGGTTTTCATCCATTTGGCTTTAGACTTTATTTTTCAGCATTGTTTCATTGTTTTAGTAGTTGTAATTATTGAGCTCGAATTGGGACGTTAGACAACGAGTAAAGAGGAAGTAAGGGTAGATCCTTAGGCACAGGAAATATGACCCTCTCGTGCTTGCACGAGAGGTATTACTTAATGACCCCATGCACTTGCAGGATTTCTCATCATTGCGATTGTTTTACTCGTTTTACTCTCTTTGTAGTGTTTTCTGTGCACGTATTTTGTTTTTCATCTTTTGAGTGTTTCATTTGTTGAACTCAGTAAACCTTGTAGTTTAAGCAAATTTTAATTCTCTTTTGTTGCTTTTTTATTGCCAAGACTTTACCCTTAAGTTTTTTGGTTGTTTGGGTAGTTGCATTGTTTTATGGCTTCCCCAAGGTTTCCAGGTCAAGCAAGGCCATGCTTATGACCATGCACTTCTCAAGAGTTCGAGAAAATGGTAAAAAGGGGGAAGCACGGGCGTGCTTGCACCCATATTGCCTCATGTGCTTTAAAAAGCACAGGCTCACTACTCCTAGCAGTGGTTTGCTCTCATTTTATGTGCAATTGTGAAGTTTTCCAGTAAACTGAATGGCCTTGAGCATGGTCTCAAGCACGATCATGCTCTTCCAAAATAATCATCATTTTTAAAGGGCAAAGCACAGTCGCCAAACATTGCCGTGTTTCTCGGATGTGCTCGTGTGTGACTATTCTTCTTCCATTATTTTCCCTTATTATCTGCCCACCGGTGTGCTCCATTGCATTGATTCTTTTTCCCTGAGTTCCTCTTCCTCACTTTCACTCATTTCCTAGTTTTCTTACTGGATTTTTGGGCTTTTCACTCTTGGATTTACTCTCTCTTATTTTTCCCTCTTCCTCATGAAAAGGTATGATCTTTTCTTTTGATTCTAGCCCATTTAAATCATGTCATTATTAGCTAAAACTATTATAAATGATCGATGTGATGCACTCTTCGCAAATATACGGGTCGCACACAAGTAATACAGTAGTACCTTGTGAGGGATAGGGTTGTCAAACCACAAGGACTGGACTCCTAGTACTAACAGATCTTCCAATATCTAGCCGGATCACTAATTGAGGGTAAAAATGATAAGTAGGAATCCTGAAGGAGGGAAAGATGACAGGTAAGTGCAGGAAATTAACTAGGTGGGAAACACAGAGATAGAGCAATGCCCCAGACTAATCCCTTGGAGAAATGTGTATGGACTTGCTTCTAATGCCTACGAGGTACATCCTAAGATTCTTGCTTGTGCTTAAGAGTAATGTTGCATCTATGGTTCTCAAATACATCATGTTTTGCTAAGATAATTATAGGTTTCATACACATCAAGTTTTGCAATCACACAAAGCAACCATAACTATGACAATCCACACACCAAGTTTTTACATAAGCAACTGTGCAAATCAAACACATCAAGTTATACAAATACATGATTTAACACAAGAATACATTAGAGTACCATAGACATTAAATGCAAGTAAATCAACATAACACATAAACATCCAAGTTCATAGATCGTGGGCATCGGAGAATGGTTAGCCCCTTATAGTTTTACAAATCAACACAATACTAAGGAAAACAAAAGAAATAGAAGCCATAAAAAACTCCCCTATTTGCATCTCAACCACTCTAACGGTGCTCCGATGAAGTCCCGCTGGCTAAGCTCTGCTCCATTGGAGATCTGCAACGTAGCTTCACTCCAGCCCCAGAAATGTGAAGAGGGAGAGCTTGGCAGTCATCCCCAAGAAGAAGGAAGAAGAATGTCCCCAAGAAATGACCTAGATCTATCTTAAAAGGGGTTTTTTGGGTCCAACACGCCCTAAGCACGGGTGTGCTTACGCCATGCTTTAGAAAGTAGGAGGCTACCTTTCAATTTATCCTAGCCAGGGAAAATCAGAAGGTGAAATACAAGCGTGCCCATCCCAATGCTCAACTTAAGCACGCCCGTAAAAGGAGCACTGAAACCGTGCTTTTTCTCTAACTCGTACTATAGTGCTTCGCCTGATGTAGAAATACAGAGATAATCAGGGGGAGAAGCACGCCCTTGCTCAAACTGTGCTTCATCTGTAATATTGTGTTTTGAACTCTTTTCATATTGTAATCATGTTGAATCCTGTTCTTTTACACAGGAACCTGTTTTCTTGCACAATTCAATAAGAATACTCATAGAAGCATCAAATCACAACAAAACATTGCTAAAGGCCAAGAAAAATACATAAAAGATGTATTTGTTGATCACCCGCAAGTGTACGGGTTCGCCAAGTAATACTTTGTGCAAAAGCCCAAGGATCGTATTTCACGGGGCTAAGGAGCTCCTATTACTCCTCCATCACTCACTTTCTAACCTTACAACTTAAGCATGGTATACTACTCTAATACAAGCAAGAATGTAAATAAAACACAATTATAGTAATTCCAAGGCAAGCAAGAAAATCACAAGAGCAATGATGCTAAGAATAGGCCTAGGGATGAGAATTCCCAAGAGGGGTCATCATGATATAAGGATGCATAAAAATAAATGACAAGGGTGATTTAGACCGATGGACCTCAAAATTAGTTCAACCCCAATTTCTCAGCGGCTAAACCCTAATCCTGTACAAATGATGACAAGGATCTCTCCTTAATCATATTCGTACGATTGCAATGAGTACAAGGAGATCATGCGATAAGGATGCACTTAACCTAAGTTTATCCTCATGGTTCGGAGGGGCTACCTACATCCAATTTCTCGGCATGTTGGTTAAAGATTACCCCTTTTAGTTCATTAACGATCTAGTACATGCGAGTAGGTCACATCTACGTATACAACTCAAACAAGAACTAAGGATTTCTCCACATAATAGTTCTAGGCATGAAACACAATGAAGTAAACCATAAATCACACCAATGCACTCCAAATGTAAATGTAGCATCAAAAATACATGATGAACCCCCCAAGGTTCACCTACATCCGGTGGCCTTGGGGGTCTAGTGTGCCATCATACAAACAAGCATATCAATCTCAACAAAAATAAGAAGTAAATGCATACATGACGCTCCCTAGTCCGAATGATGATGAAGAAGGAAAAATGCCGTCCGAATGACGCTTCCTCAAGCCCAAGGAAAGATGAATACTCCTCCTCCTTTGATGATGAAGCTTTCCCCTTGAGATCTAGCCCTTGATCTTCCCAAGCCTCAAGCCAAAACACTCTTCAAAATAATCTCTTCCTTTCCCCTCTCCTTCCCAAGTGCTGGCTTCCAAGGATCCTCCAAAGTCTCTCCACAAAAATCCTCTCTAATCCAGTCCAAAAGTCCCCCTATATATCACTCATCCTCCCCAAAAATGACCTCCATCCCGAGTGGTATACCACTCTCTATGAGTTCAATCCAGGGTTGTATACTCCTCTCTATGAGGGCCTCATTCAAGTGGTATAATGACTCCAGGAGGTCCTCATAGAGCTCCTCATTGACACTATTTGGGGTAGGCAAACTCCACAAATGCACTCGGAATAGTATCTATACTGGCTCAATGAGCATCTCATTGAGCCAGTATGCCTTCAAGCAAAACTTGTTCTCTTCATTAGCTACAGTAATCATCCCGGGCTCTATACCGAGCAGCATTGAGGCCGTATGCCGTGATTAGATTCCTGACTCGAAAACCCACCAGGTGCTACAGTGGTAGCTACAGTGTCAATGCTACAGTACCACTACTACAATACTCTAGGTATAGTACTTTGCTATAGTGAATACGATACAGTACCATGACCTGGTTTTCTTCTCTTTTTCGTCCAAATCATATCTTCGTGTCCTCCATGGCATTTCCGTGCCCTACAAAGCAAATAGCACATGATTATGCATAAAACCGGCATCAATTCTTATACAAATACATGCTATATGCAACAAATACATATACTAAAATACATACATTTAGACACTTATCATGTATGAAAATATCTATACGAAATGCACTCATCACCAAGCATGCTCTACTTGCTTTCAGTGATCATTTCATGAATTTAGGGCTAGAAACCATGCTTTCATACTTCTTTTCTGGTTAGGGATGATAATCAAACATGGATGTGCTTCCTTGGAAACATGATCGTGCTCTTGTGTGCCCTAGGCTGTGTTCACAGGTAGCATACCCAATGCTTTTAATCTCTAAGCACGGGCATGCTTCCTTGGACGCATGAGCGTGCTCTAGTGCATCCTATCTTATTCTCAGCAAATCACACCTCGTGCAATTTCCTGCTATGTATTCCCGTGATGTGTATTTAGCATGGTCATGCTTAATTGAAAATCCAAGTTTTAACCTGAATATTGATTTTCATGCAGGACTATGCCGAGGCAAAAGACATTATTCTCTAGGCTTTCCTCCAAGTAGGCCAAGGGCGAGAGTAGCTCACGGGCTGCCCCAACGGGGCCTGAGTTTGATGTACTAGCACCCCAAATAAGGTATGATGGCATAATTACCAAGTGCATCGGGGAGTCCTGGGATATTGGCTGGGAGATCCAACATGAGGTGAACTCACCAAGGAGGTTGAGATCCTCCCTAATGTCGGGGACACAGCTTAAGCTCTTCTCCACCAATGACACCACTTATAAAGAGCTAACGATGAAGGTCTTGTCATCATTCGAACTTGAGTGAGGAATTATCAGCTTCTACAAGGTGAGCACCTTTAAGTTCCAGGTGTTTAGGACCCTAGAGCATATGAGCCTTGCAAAATTCTCTGTCACGTTAGGCTATATGATGAGGAGTTTACTCGGACTCTAGC
The DNA here is from genome assembly GCF_009730915.1 of Dioscorea cayenensis subsp. rotundata. Lineage (NCBI taxonomy): Eukaryota > Viridiplantae > Streptophyta > Magnoliopsida > Dioscoreales > Dioscoreaceae > Dioscorea > Dioscorea cayenensis. The sequence goes on from NW_024086816.1 coordinate 44,774, forward strand.
TTATGATGCGCTACTGTTTGAGCTCCCATTGGGGAAGTCCCAAGAATCCTACTAGAGCTAACTTAGCACATCCAATGGGTACAACCCCCGATGCTCGAAGGCTACCAGACTTCGCTCCCCCGCCCTCAAGTATATCCACCATCTCCTTAGTCACTCTTGGACTAGGCGGGGAGATAGCAGTGAAGTAGTGAGCTGGAGTGACTTCGACTATCTGCTCAGCATGGTTGATGGGTTCCATCTTGACCTAGGATATGAGGTCATCCTTGATCTTCATCATCAACGGGCTAATCAAAGGATCAGAGTCATATTCGATGGTCCATACATCACCCAGCTCATATGGGGCATGGGCCATCGAGAGGAGATCAGTGATATGAGGATCGACGGTGGCAACACCCCAAAACCGTGTCGCAGGTGCTTCAACTACTGCTACTACCGCTGTCGCACCAGCTTGTGCTCCATCCCATCCAGCTCCTCGCTCTCCTTCTACACCATCAACCCAACCCTCCACCACCATGTCGTACTATCGATGAGTTCACGACTCTATCGGCATTGGTTAGACAGGAGCATTATGAGGATCACCAACCACCTCGCCGTGCGGCTGTCCCCTACACTACTCTCTACAGACCCTGCACCACATCACGTGGAAGGTTGATACTACTGACTAGGAGTCAGAGGAGTCTGATATCTTTGACTTAGACTGTGGAGAAGACTCAGAGAGTAAGGGAGGCCCTCAAACTAGGAATGAGCCAGCCAATGTTGATGATGCTGGTTCTGATGATTTAGATGCTACTGAGTTCGAGTTCAATTGAGCATTACCTTGTCTTTCTTTTTCAGTCTTTATTTTCAACATTGTACTTTGTTTTATTTGGACTTGTACTTTTTGTACAATTAACATGTCCCCTACTAAATTGTTTTACTTGATTTGCTTGTTGTTATTTTCTTTCAGTTATTTATTTTATTTTTAGTTTCTTGAGCTTCACGTGTTTACCTTTGTTGCTTTATATGAGGTATGCCAAATCTGGAATGTATAAACTATTCACATTGAAAGTGGCATCATCACTATCCATCTCCATGGATGTCCCCAATAACTTTCCTTAATTTTATTCATTTGTCTGCAATTATATTTGTGTATGCATGCATTGATTACATTGAGGACAATGTATTGTTCAAGTGTGGGGAAGGGTTATCTTTGTGCTTATTGTGATGATGCATGACTTAGGACGATCTATAACTTATTGTTTAGGGATTCATAATACTAAGGGTGACACTAGAGTTAGTGTTTAATTTGGTGAATTTAATTTGTAGTTTCACATGTGGCCCGGAAAAGTCTTCTTCTTGCATCCTACCCTAGTTGTGGATTTACTTGTACCCTAGGAATTATCTTAGCTTGTAGACAAAGTTCCCTTTGATTTAAAAAAAATTACATTGCTTGTTTCTTTATTATTTTTGGAGAGTTGTATTCATAAGAATGGACTATCGATGTGGTGTAAATAGTTTTGTTTAGAAAGATGGTAGAAAGAGCTATCCCCTTAGATGTGTGAAAGCTGCTCTTGAGTAATCGGATCTTGGACACTACTAATGTTCACTTGATGACCTACTAGGAGAAATGGCTACCTCTAGGGTGTATGAAGCTACTACCCAATAAGGTTTAGAGGAAATAAGGTCATTTAAGCTTGGTAATTCGTAAGGGTACATGGGGCACATATCTAGGGTAAAAAACACACAAATGGGGAATGCGGATTATGAATGGTTACTATTTTTATGGATTAGCTGAACATGCACTAATCTCTAGTGTTCCTTTGTTTGTTTGTGAGTTTCCTATCTTCTATAAGATTAGAAGTCATGCACTCATCTTCTTATCTTGTATGCCGATTATTTTGCTTGAGGACAACCAAGCGTTCAAGTGTGGGGGTATTTGATAAATACATTTTATATAGATATTTAGAACACCATATTGCATGAATTGCTTGTCAATTTGCATATATTTATTATACATCAATGCTTCTTTGGGAATGTGTGCTCAATTATGCAAGAAATCAGGTCTTGGAGCGAAAAGAATGAATTAGGATCAATTTCATGACAACATGGAGTTGAGATGCACTTTTGAGGGCAAGCACAGTCTAGAAGCACGACAGTGCTTCCGGCCATGTAGTTTCCAAGACTTAGAGAAATTCATCCAAATGAGGAAGCACTCCCATGCTTTGAAGCACGGGTAGGTGCACTTCATAGGAACTTTCAAAAAAGAATCAGCATGAATCCTCACCTCCTAGCACCATCGTGCTCCTGAACCATGAGCAATAATCACACCCGTGCACTTTACAGGAGTTTTCAACGCATGAAGAGCACGGCTTCTCAGCTCCTAGCACACTCGTGCTTTCCAAACAAGGGTAGTAAGCACGGTCATGCTTATGCTTGTGCATTTTATAGCTTATACTACAGGCACGCAGAAAATAAGTTCCAAGACACCCCAAGAAGACCACGGTCAAGAGCACGACCAAGATCACAGTCATGCTTGCATCAAAAATGGTGTTTTTAAGCCCCAATGTTAGGTTTTGAGGGGATCTTCTTCATCTTTTGGGAGACAAAGGCTATGGAAGAGCTGGTGACCATCTAGGGCCAGATCTAGACTGAGAGTTCATCGTGGGAGTGAAGGAACACTAGTAGTATCATCATTGGATACTCAGTGATGAGGATTGTGAAGCAAGAAGGGATCTTATAGATTTCATTTCATTCTCTAGTTATTTTTCTTGTATATAAGTGTTAGTGTATTACTAATAGGAAGTATTCTTTTCTTACATTGATCATTATTTTTCTCAAATTTTATCGCTTATACATGTGTATTTGTGTTCTTTTGTGCATATAGGGTTATGGAGGCAATAGTGGAAGAAAGGAGCCAAAAGTATATCGTTGATGCACTTTGTTGATAGAATCTTGTAGTGAACAAACGCGGAGACACATGTTGTGCTCAAAGACACGTGATTCTGTGCCAACCTCCATCGTTCTCAAGTAAATACATAAATCAGAGGAGCGCAAAGACAGTCACATTCGTGTGTTCAGACTTGTGCAACAGTAGCAAGACCTTCATCAATGTGACATTTATTGAAGACGCAACGTGATCTACCACATGGATATGTGCTCATTAATGTCGCCTCAATGAAAAGTGTGGATTCGGCATTATTTTTTGGCAAACTACTGTAGCAGCTACTATAGCATAGTGTTGTTACAAATTACTGTAGCAGTTACTGTTCATAGACCGCAGAAAATCAATTTCCTGGAAATTCACATGGGCGTGTGGATGCCCGATTCTAGCCCTATTTAAGTCGCGATTTCAGCTGTTTTGAGGGATCTTTTGCCCATCATTGTCTCAACTTTGGAGGCGCTCATGGCTAGGGTTTGGAGAGGCTTTGGCAAGATTTTTGCAGTGGTTTCACGGCCTTCAACACCATGTTCTTTTGGAAGATAGTTATTGGGGGAGCTTTCGTCAGCATCAATTTGGCGAGGTGTGCCGAAGGTTTGACGAGGAAACCTTTGGCGAATACGTGGCTACTTCACAAGACCATTGATACGGACTACAATGGAGTTTTACTTATGGATTGTATATTTTTACTTTTGATTTCATTATTGATTATATCTTGCTCTATGGGGAGCTAAACCCCTAGTGGGTGCTTGGACTTGTAAACCCTAGGATGATTTTGTTTCATTGACCTTTTATTATGTTTTCTTTAATTGATGTTCTAATTGAGTTCCAATCTTGAATACTTGTTGTAGTGATTTTCCCTTAGAGTGACACTAGGGTTGAGAATCCATCTTGGTAATCCTTGTGGATGAGTGACACACCATGAGGGTTAGACAAAGATAGATTGGAGAGGGTTGAGAGGGTGAGTCGAGAGGTAGCGGAATGTCCCCTTTCCCTTCCGATGTGATTTATCTTACCTCCGTGCTCTAATAGTTCTTTGTGTTCACAATAGAGTGAGGTACTAAAAGAGGAACTCCACTGGGGCTAAGTTGTGCAAGCGACAGAGTGAAACATTGCAGTATTCCATAGTGCTAGGGCTTAATTGAGACTAGGGGTCTTTCGCCTGGACCAAAGGGTTAGATCTAGATTAGAGAATAAGGTTTATCATTTGGAGTCCCTAGAGCTTTAAGCAACCTTGCACTGTGTGAGCTGTTGAGACTAAACGATTTCTCCGCTAGGGCATACTGTAGGGTTAGTCATGGTTGACCTTAGGTTTGGGACCTTGTGTTTAAGGATTTTCACGACTCATTAGAAATCAGTTGGTAGACATAATGATTGGTCTTGCACTTGAAGCAATAGTCCTAGGGTGAGCAATGTTTGGGTGCCCCACTTTCTATCGATTGCCTTTCTTCTCATTTTATTGCGTCTCTCTTTCTTGGTTTCTTTAATTCTTTTTTTCACATTGATATTGTTCACACCACCTTGGAATCATCGTCATCCTAGTTAAATAGCAATTCTAGTGTTTCTGATTACTATTCTCTGTAGATACAACTACCTACTCACCAGGGTAATTATTACTTCGATAACCTGTGCACTTGCGGTACACATGCAAAGGGTGTGTCAAGATTGTGGCCCTATTGCCGGGGAATAGGTGTTTTGGAAACACTTTGCACTTTGCTAATTTAGTTATTCATCACTTGTTATATTTCACACTTTCTTATTCTTCCATCATTCTGATTTTATTTTCTTTCTTTGGTTACCGCTCCAGTTTATGACTGGAGGAAATCCTTCGACATTGGTTGAAGGAGATCCGGACATTGGTAGAACAATTCATATAAGGAGAAAAGAACCTGTGTAAGAACAGTCAAATCAAGCTCAGATAGAAGCTGAATGGTCTGATAACATCGCATACCAGAATGAGCAGCAAAAGACACTCTCAGATTATGCTAGATAAGCAATTCTTGGCATGCAATCCAGTATTGTGTGGCCACCGATTACAGCTCGGAATTTTGAGCTCAAGCCAGCATTCATCCAAATCCAACAACAATCGGCATAGTTTAATGGTTTGGCCAATGAGAATCAAAACAATCACATAGAGAACTTCTTGGAAGTGTACGACATGCTCAAGATCAATGGTGTTACGGATGATGCTATCAATTTGAGGGCCTTCCCATTTTCCTTGAAAGGGAAAGCGAATCAATGGCTACATTCGTTACCTAGAGCATCGATAACTACATGGGAGGAGGTTAGTGGTGTCAAATGGGCCTGCCCGGCCCGGCATGACCCGGGCCAACAACGGTCCATGCACTATGCATGCTCGAGCCGGTACGGCCCGTCTAGAAATCGTGTTGGTCCGGCGCGGCCCCCAACCACCAAGGTAGGCCCAGCACGTTGCCCGGCCCAGTTATATTATATTTATATTTTTTATTTTAAACCCAAAAATATAAAAAAAAATACCCTGAATTGCTAAAAAAAATATAAAAAAATATCCTAAAATTTAAAAATATAGAACTAAAAGCCTTATTGACACCATGCTTGGGCCAAGCACATCCCAACTCGTGCCTGGCCGTGCCAAGCCCGAGCGGCACAACCCGTTTGACACCCCTAGAGGAGGTGGTAGAAGCTTTTCTTGCCCGATATTTCTCTCCCGGAAAATCTGCAAAGCTTATGAAAGAAATATCCTCTTTTGTGCAAACAGAATTGGAGTCTCTATTTGAGACATGGGATAGGTTCAAGGAGCTCCTGTGGAAATGTCCTCAATATGAGCTCCCCGAGTGGATGATTATTCAGACTTTCTATAGTGGGTTTAACCCAAGCATGAAGCAGTTACTTCATGCTGCAACAGGAGGTACATTAGGTTGCATGAGCCTTGAAGAAGCCCGATATCTCATTGAAGAAATGTCTATGAATAGTTATCAGTGGAATATAAGCGACAGAAAAAAGGTAGCCGGACTTCATGAGATTGATGCAGTTACTTTATTAGCGGCCCAAGTTGAGTCATTGAGTAAGAAGTTAGACACTCTAACTTCTAATAGAGTGGCGGCTATGAAGAGTTGCACTGGGTGTGGTGGAGGGGGGACATGCCCCATCTGATTGCAGGATTTCTATTAGTGGTACATCATCGGTTGAACAAGTGAATTTTTTAGGGAATGCAATGAGATGTCAAGGAAATCCATATAGCAATACCTACAATCCAGGGTGGAGGAGCCACCCAAACTTTTCTTGGAGTAATCAAGGCCAACAAATATGGCACCACTGGATTTCCAACAACAACAACAAGCCTCGAATATGGAGAATCGAGTTTCAGGATAGGAACACTAAATGACTGACCTAGAAAAGGCCTTAACCAAGTTCATTCAATCCTCGGATACAAGATTTCAATTGGTTGAGGCCACACTTCGCAACCACACCGCTTTATTGCGCAACTTGGAGAATCAAGTGGGCCGAATTGTGAAGTCACTCTAGGAAAGAACTTAAGGAAGTTTGCCTAGCAATACAAAAACCAACCCAAGAGAACATGCGAAGGCAATCACTTTCAGAAGTGGTCATGAAGTGGAGGGTAGGCTTCTGAGTGAGAAGACCAATGTGGAAGCACCCGAGGTCGTGGAGGTTGAGGAAATAATAAAAGAGAAGGAGGTGGCATCCTCATATTACAAGCCAAGAATCCCTTATCCTTCAAGATTGAAGAACAACAAAAATGGTGAGTAATACTAGAAGTTCTTGGGTCTATTCAAGCAGTTACACATCAATATTCCATTTGTAGATGTGTTATCTCAAATGCCTCTCTATGCAAAATTTTTGAAGGACCTCTTGACGAACAAGAGAAAGTTGGAGAAGAGTGCATATGTGATTCTAGATGCTTCATATTCGGCGGTGTTCCAAAAGAATATTTTGAACAAGAAGAAGGACCCTGGAAGCTTTATCATTGAATGCAACATTGGTAATTTGGGTGAAGAAAAGGCATTGGAGGATTCAGGGGCTAGCATCAACGTCATGCCTTATACTTTCTTCCAAAATCAAGGCTTGGGAAAGCCTAGGCCCACTCGGATGACACTTCAATTGGCGGACAGAACAGTTAGGCATCCAAGGGCCCTCATCGAAGACGTACTTGTTAAGGTCGACAAGTACATATTTCCTATGGACGTTGTAGTTTTTGATGTTGATGAGTATGTCGATGTTTTGTTGATACTTGGAAGGCCGTTCTTGAGCATTTCCAAGGCTCTTATTGACATGGACGGTGGGGAGTTGACCTTATGCGTTGGTGATGACAAGTTGACATACCACCTCACCGAAACAATGAGACACTCTCTTGATTTCGATGATACTTTGTATTTCCTTGACACTACTGATGAGCTAATCAATGAATACTTGTAGGAAATGATGTGTCCATACCCGTACGAGGGATTGCTAGATCAATAGGTGGAGAATAAGGAAGTTTTGATGCTTGGTCTAAAGGACAAGGTGCAACCTGCCCCGTGGATCATGAAGAGGATGATCCAAAAGATGAAGCAAGCAAGGAGATGCCACAAGAAGCACCCCAATGCTAATGGGGATGTGCAAGGATGGAGTAAGAGTGACGAACCTTTGTGTGGTATCAAGTTCGATAACTCTGCCTCTACCTTGAAAATATTATGTTCATAATGCTTTCAGGTTGTTGGTAAGAGGGAAACCTTCATTTATGAGCCCCTGTAAGGTAAGAAAAGTTACACAAACCTTAGTGACATAAAACAAGTGCTTCTTTGGAGGCAACCCAAGTCTTTACTATTTTTCTAGGTTTTAGTTTAACACTTGCATGAATAAGAGCTTTAGTGTTGGTGTCTTAATCTTTTACATGCTATTGTTGTGTTTTGCTCATGGATCATTGGTGTTTTCATATGCTTAATTGTGATTGGCGATGTTTATTGGTCATTTGAGCATGTTTTCCATAATTCTCTAGTCAGTTGTTCATAGTATATGCAGCCTCTATATGTGTATAAGTGTGCAGAAATTTTTTGCAGAGTCTGTGATTTTTTAAAAGTCATCTAGAGTAGATACACGGTCATGTGGAATTGAGACACTGGCGTGTGTTTTCATTCAGAGCTCATCCTGAGAGGACACAGGGGCGTGTGTCTACCCCTATAAACGACCCATGCCCACGGGTAATTTCCACACGGGCATGTGTTTCTCTGCAGAGTTTAGAACTCTATCCCGAGAAGACATAGGAGTGTTTAGTGCTTGGCCACTGTGGATGACACTGTGAACTACACAGCGGCGTGGGTAATTTCCACACACCCGTGTGAAACTCTGCAAAGAGTTCTCTTCCATCTTAAGAAGACACAGGGGCTTGCGAGTGCCCCTATGAGTATCCACACGCCCGTGTAGAATTTACATAGGGACGTGTGAAACACTTAGCCAAATTTTTTGGGTGGACAGAGAAGCCACAAGGGCATGTTGGTGCCGCTGTGGGTTGGGCACACAGGAGTGGGGAATTTCCGCACGCCTGTGTGGATGCGTTCAGAGGCAAGTTAAGCCATATAGAGAGCACACAGGGGCATGTACCTGCCTATGTGAGATCTCCTGTGGAGTAACACGAGCGTAGGTAATTTCCACACGCCTATGTGGATGTACAGAACGCCAAGAGGCACGACTTTTCTTTAAAACCTATTTGTGTTTCTTCATCTTATCACTTCCAAACTCTCAACCGAAGGCATCTTTTCACTCTCCCAACTTCTCACCGACGATTTAGATGGTTTTCATTCGATTTTTCCGTCCATTTTCAACGTTTTCATCCTCATTTCGTCGGTAAACCCTCATTCTCTTGTTCTTCACCAATCTTGATTTATTTTAGTTAAATCTAATGGATTCTACTTCGTTTACATGTTAAATGGTTGGTGCAAGCTTAAGAATGATTTTAGAAGCAAATTTGTGATGTATTTTTGGATGTTAGCATAGTGTCCATGTGACTTTCACGCCCCGTGGATCCACACGGGCATGTGGAATTTCCACACAGCCGTGTGGATTTCTGCAATATTGTTTTGTGAGTTTATTTGATTGATATTATTTTCAATTACTGCAGATATGGCCCCTAGATTGAAGAAACAAGCCAGCAAGCGTCCACATGAGCATTCTCTAGAGCCGGAACATATGGAATTTGTGATTCCCGAACATCAAGCTTATTTTGAGAGATTGGCGAAGCTTAAGTTTGGACAGACTTATTTTCCAGACGTGGGTGCTTTAAGAGAGATTAAGCTTACAAATGACTGACAATGCCCCTTGCGTATTACCCGCAAGTGCACGGGTTTGTCGAAGTAATAAATCCTTAGTGAGTGGGGTATCATATCGACAGGGAGTAGGGAATAAAAATACTAAGATTGCTACTTAACCAAGTGAAGATGAATAATGATTATATTGATGAAATGCAATGTAAACAAAATTAAAAGAAACAAGAACGAGACATACAAATAAGTGAGAGGAAAGGCAATAGATATTAGTGGGGTACTCGAACAATGCTCCCCCTAGAACTAATGTTTCAAGTGCAAGACAAACTATTATGCCTTCTAATTAATGCTTAATGAGTCATGGACATCCTTGAATACACTGTCCCAAACCTAAGGTCAAGCGTGACTAACTCTACATTATGCCCTGGCGGAGAAATCAAATAGTCTCAATATCTCACACTGTGTAAAGTTGCAAGATGCTCTAGGGATTCTAGGTGATAAACCCTATTCCTATATGTACATCTAATCCTTTGGTTCAAGAGAAAGATCCCTAGTCACAATTAAGCCCAGGTGCTAAAGTCACTTCAATGCTTCACTCTATTGCTCGCACAACTAAGCCCCAGCGGAGTTCATCTCTTAGCCCTTCACACTACTATAACAGCAAAGAACTCTTGGAACGTGGAGGTAGGATAAATCACATCGAAGGGGAAAGGGGATGCCCGGCTACCTCTCGACTCACCCTCTCGACCCTCTCCAACCTTGCTTTGTCTAACCCTCATGGTGTGTGACAACCCCTTGCATGTGATCTGCAAGTGCACGGGTTTGTCAAAGTAATAAATCCCAGGTGACTGAGGTATTGCATCCACAAAAAATAAGGAATAGAAACACCAAGATTGCTACTTTACTAAGTGGAAATGAAACAATGATTGTATGGACAAAGATCAATGCAAACAAATTAAAGAAAATAACAAAGAGAGGCACATATAAATGAGAGGAAAGGCAATCAATAAAAGTGGGGTACTCAGATATTGTTCCTCATAGGATTATTGCATCAAGTGCAAAACCAACTATTATGCTTCCTAACTAATTCTTAATAAGTTATGGACATCCTTAAATACACGGTCCCAAACCTAAGGTCAACCATGATTAACTCTACACTATGTCCCAGCGGAGAAATCAACCAATCTCAACACCTCACACTTTGTAAAGTTGCAAGAAGATCTAGGGATTCCAAGTGATAAACCCTATTCCTATATATAGATCCAACCCTTTTTGTCCAAGCGAAAGATCCCTAGTCACAATTAAGCCCCAGGTGTTAAAGTCACTTCAATGCTTCACTCTGTTGCTTGCGCAACTAAGCCCCAACGGAGTTCATCCCTTAACCCTTTACTCTATTATGACCGCAAAGAACCCTTGGAACATGGAGGTAGGATAAATCACACCGAAGGGGAAAGGGAACGCTCCGCTACCTCTCAACTCACCCTCTCGACCCTCTCCAATCTTGCTTTGTCTAACCCTCATGGTGTGTTACTCACTCACAAGGATTACCAATATAGACTCTCAACACTAGTGTCACTCTAAGGGAGAAATCATTCAACAAGCATTCAAGATTGGAACTCAATTAAAGACATCAATTAAGGAAAGCATAATAAAAAGTTAATGAAACAAATATATCCTAGGGTTCAAAATCCAAGTACCCACTAGGGTACACCTCGTCGGATCGGTGCCGATGATAGCTCCCCCAATAACTATATTTGAAGAGAAACGAGGTGTTAAAGAAGTAAAACAACTCTAAAAACATTGCCAAAGCCTCTCTAAACCCTAGCCACAGGTCTCTCAAAATTTGGAGAAAAGATAGAAAAAAGGGATGAAAGATTCCTCCAAAAATTGGGATGAATCACAGGTTAAATATGGTTGGAATCGGGCATCCACACACCCTTGTGGATTCTCCACACAGGCCTGTGGAATTTCCACATGCCCATGTGGATTCTCTAGAAACCTGATTTTCGGCCGGCTGTAAACAGTAACTACTATAGTGATTTACGGCAGTGATTTGTTGAAGTAACTTACTACAGTACTCCGCAAAAACACTCCCAATTCCTCACTTTTCATCGAGGCAACATAAATAGGCACACGTTTATGCCGTAGATCGCAACTCTTCTTCAATCAAAGGCCTCAATGGTGAAGATCTTGCTATCAATGCACAAGTCGGGATAAGTAAATGTGACTGCCTTCGTGCCCCTTTAACTCATTGTAATGACTTGAATACATAGAGGTTGGCACACATTCACGTATCTTAGAGCCCCACTTGTGTCTTCGTGTTTGTTCCTTCTAAGATTCCACCAAATAGTGCGTTCACAATCTACTTTTGGCTTCTTTTCTTAATACTTAACTTCACAACCCTACATGCGCAAAAGAACACAAATACACATGTATTAGCGCTTAAACCTAATAAAAGTAATGCTCATTGTAAAGAGAGAACACTTCGTATTCTTAACACACAAGCACTTATCAGTGTGTCACTCATCCACAAAGGTTACCAAGATGGTCTCTCAACCCTAATGTCACTCTAAGGCAGAAATCATTCAACAAGCATTCTAGATTAGAACTCAATTAGAGACATCAATTAAGGAAAGTATAATAAAAGGTCAATGAAATAAAAACATCCTAGGGTCTATAAAATCCAAGTACCCACTAAGGGTTTAGCTCTCCATGGTGCAAGATACAATCAATAATGAAATCGAAAGTAAAAACATGTAATCTATAGGAAAACCCCCTCGGTATTCATGTTAATGGTCTTGTCGAGTGGCCTCTTCTTCTCTAAAGGTCCCCTTGTCCGGCCTAGGGCACACCTTGCTGGATCGATGCAGATGAAAGCTCCCCTAATAACCTTCTTCTAAGAGAAGCGCGGTGTTAAATTCGTTGGACCACTCCAAAGACTAGCCAAAAGCCTCTCTAAACCCTAGCCGACGACCTCCAAAAAGATAGAGAAAAGTTGGAGAAAAGGATGAAAGATGGCCCCCAAAATCAGGTTGAATCATGGCTTAAATAAGGTTGGAATCGGGTATCCACACGGGCCTGTGGATGTTCCACACGCCCGTGTGGATTCTCTAGAATCCTTATTTTTGGTCGGCTATGAACAGTATCTGCTACAGTATCTACATAGTGTGATACTTCGCGTTTGTTCCTTCCAAGATTCAACCAAATAGTGCATTCATGATCTACTTGGGCTTCTCTTCTTAATACTTAGCTTCACAAACCTACATGCACAAAAGTATCAAAATACACATGTGTTAGCGCTAAACCTGATAAAAGTAATGCTCATCGTAAGAAAATAATACTTCATATTAATGATACACAAGCACTTATCAATGACATGGCCGATGAGGTTGAGGAGCTTCTTACCGTAGGCAGTTGGAGCAAATTGTTGTCTATTCATGAGCCTGCATTTCGTATACTAACATTTTAGGTGTTAGCATCCTTTCAGTTAGACCAGTCTTATAGGACCTTTGATAGTATCGACGCCATACAGTTTAAAGCATTCAGGCAGTATCACAATATGAGCGTCACACAATTTTTAGTTAGACTTGGTTTATATGATGAGGCGTTTATGGACACTGAGGAATACGATCGACTACCGACCGATTATCCGGGTAGTTTAACCCCTTAGAGAGCATATAGGACACTATGTGGTCAGGGCTAGTATGAGCCGGGATTTTCAAAGGCTACTTATCTTTCTTGACCAGCGTACAAGTACATCCACGTCGTTCTCAGCCGATCAATGAACGGGCGTGGTGACAACACAGGGGTATTGAGCAGACAGGAGCTATTGTACTTGTACTCCATGATGCAGAGCGACCCGATTCATCTTGAGCACATCTTGGCCGAGAACTTGTGCCTCCAGGGCTAGTACGCCAGATTCATATTATAAGACTCATTATAGGTATGGGACTCTTGGACGCAATTAGGGTGGCTGACAAGATTGTAGTACTAGCACCCTTCGGCTTAGAGACTATGCGGCAGATGGGTATAATCAAGAGGTATTGAGATGGGGTGTATATGATAAACATTCCCCCATCAGAGTTAGTCGAGGCCGAGGGAGATGCAGCCGAGGGGTCTCAACCTGTTCCTGAGCAATGGGAGGAGCAGATGGAGACAGAGGCACCACCCACAGCACAGGAGCCACCACCTTTATGGATTTACTCTCTAACTCGAGCAAATAATCGTTTTGAGAGGCTCGAGAGTGCTGTGGTGGTGTTACAAGCAGACTTGGCTAAGGTTCGTGCGACACAAGCCACGAACCACGCGGAGGTTATGGCGCGTCTTGACTTCTGCAGCAGCTACTAGAGCAAGACGTGACTTCCCCGTTCGTGATGAGACCCCGTAGCACTCAGGCATCACCAGCACCACCATCACCAGTTCTAGCAGCACTAACTGATCCACAAGCAGCAGCAGAGTAGACAGTAGCAAACATTGACGCTTGAGGCATCTCTACTTTTATTTCTTCACTTGTTGCACTACTCGCTCATTAAACATTGTGGAAACTCAAGTTCGATGTTTAAGGGACTAGTTTAGTTATTTCTTATTTTAATTTCTTCGGAAAAAAATGGTTCAATGAAAAGAAAAGAAAAAGTTAGGTTTGTTTTGTTTGTGCAGTAAGAGTGGAAAGAGCTACCACCTATAAAGTATGGACCTACTCTCATAAGTCGGATACTAGTTATGCCCTAATGAGAGAAAGAGCTATCTCTTGGGACGAGTGAAAGCTACCACCCAGGTAGAAAGAGCTACCACCTCGAAAGTGTGAAAGCTACCTTCAATGTGGGAGAGTTTAATAAGTTCTTGTGTATTAGTAATACAAAGTATTATTTTCATACATGGACCATTACTTTTCTTAGATTTTATCACTTATATATGTGTATTTGTGTTCTTTTGTGCATATAGGGTTATGGAGACAATAGTGGAAGAAAGGAGCCAAAAGCAGATCGTAGATGCACTTTGTTGATAGAATCTTGTAGTGAACAAACGCGGAGACACAAGTTGTGCTCAAAGACATGTGATTGTGTGCCAACCCCCCATTCGTGTGTTCCGACTTATACAATACTAGCAAGACCTTCATCAATGTGACATTTATTGAAGACGCAATGCGATCTTCCGCATGGATGTGTGCCCGTTCATGTGGCCTCGATGAAAAGTATCGATTCGGGAGTATTTTGGTGAAGTAATGTAGCAAAGTACAGTTACAAATTACTATAGTAGTTACTGTTAACAGAGCGTAGAAAATCAGTTTTCTGGAGATTCACATGGGCGTGTGATGCCTGATTCCAGCCCTATTTAAATCATGATTTTAGCCATTTTGAGGGATCTTTTGCCCATTATTTTCTCAACTTTGGAGGCGCTCACGGCTAGGGTTTGGAGAGGATTTGGAAAGGTTTTTGGAGTGGTTCTACGGCCTTCAATACCGCGTTCTTTTAAAAGATAGTTATTAGGGGAGCTTTCGTCAACATCAATTTGACGAGGTGTGCCCTAGGCTTGATGAGGGAACCTTTGGAGAAGACGTGGCTACTTCACAAGACCATTGATACGAACTACATGGGGTTTTACTTATGGATTGCATGTTTTTACTTGTGATTTCATTATTGATTGTATCTTGCTCCATGGATAGCTAAACCCCTAGTGGGTGCTTGGACTTGTAAACACTAGGATGATTTTGTTTCATTGACCTTATATTATGTTTTTTTTTAATTGATGTTCTAATTGAGTTCCAATCTTGAATGCTTGTTGTAGTGATTTTCCCTTATAGTGACATTAGGGTTGAGAATCCATCTTGGTAATCCTTATGGATGAGTGACACACTATAAGGATTAGACAAAACTAGATTAGAGAGGGTTGAGAGGGTGAGTCGAGATGTAGCAGAACATCCCCTTTTCCTTCTGATGTGATTTATCCTACCTCCGTGTTCCAAGAGTTCTCTGTGGTCACAATAGAATGAAGTACTAAGAGAGGGACTCCACTGGGGCTAAATTGCACAAGAGATAGAGTGAAACATTACAGTAATCCTTAGTGATGGGGCTTAATTGAGACTAGGGATCTTTCGCCTAGACTAAAGGGTTAGATCTAGATTAGGGAATAAGGTTTATCATTTGGAGTCCCTAGAACTTTAAGCAACCTTGCACAGTGTGAGTTGTTGAGACTAAACAATTTCTCCACCGGGGCATAGTGTTGGGTTAGTCACGATTGACCTTAGGTTTTGGACCTTATGTTGAAGGATTTCAACAACTCATTAGACATTAGTTGGGAGACATAATGATTGGTCCTGTACTTGAAGCAATAGTCCTAGGGTGAGCAATATTCGGGTGCCCCACTTTCTATCGATTGTCTTTCCACTCATTTTATTGCATCTCTCTTTCTTGTTTTCTTTATTTCCTTTTTTTTCACATTGATATTGTTTGCACCGCCTTGGAATCATCGTCATCCTAGTTAAATAGCAATTCTAATGTTTCTGATCACTATTCACTGTAGATACAACTAACCACTAACTCGGTAATTTTTACTTCGATAACCCATGCACTTGCGGTACACACGCAAGGAGTGTGTCAGCATTGTAGAGCCATGATGGGCCATATTATGAACCTCAACTTTTGATGTATTGACTTGGATACTTTGGTAATTGAGTTTCTTTGTGATTTCCCTTTTGGTTATCTAAGTTGCAAAACTTTGGTGTTGATTGCATTGATATACATGTACAAAACTTGGCATGGGAATTGCTGCTAGTTGCTTGACCAAAACTTGGTGGGCATGTTCCCCATAGTTGTAATTATAGTCAAGAAGCATGTTAACCATAGTTTCATATCCGCTGTCTAGATTATGATCAAGAGATCCACCTAGTTAGGGTATACATTAGCTAAGGGGTTGAATCTACTCCTAGAAATAGTTCATACGTTATCAAACCCTCCATTAGGGTTCTACCTGTGGTCCAATGAGATGGGTCATTTAATCATTACTTAAGTCCGTATATTCATTAAGGTGATTAATCTGGGGTACTGTCCTTCCCACTGATCTCTTCTCAACTAAACTATGTCTCTCTTCTTCTTTCTCTCTATTTCTTTTCCTTATCTTTCATTCTCATTAAATTCATACTTCAACCCAATTTTTGAATCAAATAGATATTAGAGATTTAATGAGTATCAAGAACTATACTAGTCTATGTGGATTCGATTACCCGGCCCACTCGGGTACATTTTACTATTTATACGGCCCATATACTTATTGTCACGCATTGTCATGCAAGGGGCGTATCAATGTTTCTAAGTTAAACAATTCAGTGGCTTAGTGAACCAAAATCAACACTTGGCTCATTTTGTGATAGCTTGTGGAGATACAAGTAACAATCTATCTCTTTTGTTACATCAGTTTGCTACTAGCATAACTGGGGTAGCATTTGAATGGTATACAAATTTACCATATGAGTCTATTCAAACATGGCAACAAATAAAAGATACCTTCGGGGTTTGATTTGGTAGAGTAACTGATAAAATTACTATAGCATATTTGGCCAACTCAAGGCAAAACAAAGATGAGAAAGTTATTGACTACATGATGATATGCCATAACTTGAGCATCAAATGTGAGAAACTTCTTAATGAAGTTGACAACACCCCTTGTGTGTGACGCGCAAGTACACGGGTTTGTCGAAGTAATAAACCCCAAGTGAGTGGGGTATCATATCCACAGGGAGTAGGGAATAAAAATACTAAAATTGCTACTTAACCAAGCGAAGATGAATAATGATTGTGATGATAAAGTGTAATGTAAGAAAAAACAAAAAAAAAACAAGAACAAGAGGCCCAAGTAAATGAGAGGAAAAGCAATTGATAAAAGTGGGGTACTCAGACAACGCTCGCCCTAGGACTAATGTTTCAAGTGCAAAACCTACTATTATGCTTCCTAACTAATGATTAATAAGTCGTGGAAATCCTAAAGCACATGGTCCCAAACACAAGGTCAACCGCGACTAACTCTACACTATGTCTCGGCCGAGAAATCGTTCAGTCTCAACATCTCACATTGTGCAAAGATGCATGGAGTTCTAGGGATTCCAAGTGATAAACAATATTCCCATATGTATATCTAACCCTTTGGTCCACGCGAAAGACCCCTAGACACAATTAAGCCACAGAAACTAAATTCACTTTAACGGTACACTCTGTTGCTCGTGCAACTAAGCCCCAGCGGAGTTTATCCTTGAGTTCTTTACTCTATTGTAACCGCAAAGAACTCTAGGAATTGGAGGTAGGATAAATCACACCGGAGGGGAAAGGGGACGCTCCGCTACCTCTCGACTCAACCTCTTAACCCTCTCCAATCTAGCTTTTTCTAACCCTCATGGTGTGTTGATAAGTGCTTGTGCGATAAGAATACGAAGTGTTCTTTCCTTGTGTTGAGCATTACGTTTCTCGGGTTTTAATGCTAATATGTGTATATTTATGTTACTTTCATGTAGATAGGGTTGTGAGGCCGATTATGAGAGAAAGAATCCAATATGGGTTGTAATGCACTAATTTGGAGGAAATCTTGCTAAGTTTCAAACGCGAAGACATAGGTCGGGTTCGAGATGCGGGAATGTGTGCCAACCTCCTCGTATTCGAGTTAGCACAACTATTTGGAGGGGCACAAGGGCAGTCACATTCAAACATTCTGACTTGTGCATATAGAACATGATTTCCACCAACATGTCTGTTATTGAAGAAGCAAAGCGATTCAAAATGTAAACGTGTGCCCGTTTGCGTTACCTTGATGAAAGCATGGATTCGGGAGTATATTCGACCAGTACTGTAGTAGGGTACTGTAGAAAAAATGTAGTAAAAATACTGTAGTAGCACTGTTCACAGTCGGCCGAGAAAACAGAAAAACAGAGAATCCACACGGACGTGTGGAAATTACACACACCAGTTTGAAAAATCCACAGGGGCGCCCACACGAGCGTGTGGATTGCCGATTTCAGCTCTTTAAAAGCCGATTTCAGCCCTGATTTCAGCATTTTTTTCTCTATCTTTTCCCCAACTTGAAAGAGGGCGGTGGCTAGGGTGTGGAGAGGTATTGGCTAGGGCTTTAGAGAGGTTCTACAGCATGAACATCGCGCACCGTTAGGAAGAAGGTTAGTGGGAGAGCTTTCATCGGCACCGATCTGGCGAGGTTTATCCTAGGCAAGACAAAGGGACCCTTGCGACGAGTAGAGGACTCTCCATAAGACCATCACCACGACTAACGAGGGTGTTTTCTATGGATGCTTTGTTTTTATATTCGATTTCATATATTGTATCTAGCTCCATGGAGAGCTAAACCCCTAGTGGGTACTTGTGTATTTGTGAACCCTAGGATGTATTCGTTTCATTGAATCTCTTTATTATGTTTTCAATTAATTAATGTTTATTGTGAGTTCCAATCTTGTATGCTTGATTGTATGAATACTCCCTTAGAGTGACACTAGGGTTGAGAGCTCTTGTTGGTAACTCTTGTGAGTGAGTGACACACCATGAGAGTTAGACAAAGCTAGATTGGAGAGGGTTAAGAGGGTGAGTCGAGAGGTAGCGGAGCGTCCCTTTTCCCCTCCGGCGCGATCTATCCTACCTCCATGTTCCAAGAGTTCTTTGTGGCCATAGTAGAGTGAATGGGCTAAGGGATGACCTTCCGCTGGGGCTTAGTTGCGAGTGCAATGGAGTGAAGCGTTAAGGTGATTTTAGCACCTAAGGCTTAATTGTGGCAAGGGATCACTTGGAATCCAAGGTTAGGTCTATACATAGGAATAGGGTATATCACTTGGAATCCCTAGAGCTCATTGCAATTCTATGCGAGTGCGAGGTTGAGAGGTTATTTAATCTCTCCTCTAGGACATGTATAGAGTTAGGCATGGTTGACCTTAGATTTGGGATCATGTAATTAAAGATTTCCATGACTCATTGTTGCGTCAATTAGAAAGTATAATTGATGGTTCTTGCACTTGAAACGATTATCCTAGGTGGATCAATATCCGGGTACCCCACCTTTATCGATTGCCTTACCTTCTCCTTTACTTGTGCTCTCTATCTTGTTACTTTTATTTTTGTTATTTCATATTTTGTCACACATATCACTATTCATCTTCCACATTAGTTAAGAAACAACTTAAGTGTCTTTATTCTGTACTCTCTGTGGATACGATACCCACTCATCTAGGATTATTACTTTGACACCCGTGCACTTGCGGTTTACACACATATATGGACGTGTCATGTGTCACCCATCCACAAAGGTTACCATTATGAACTCTCAACCCTAGTGTCATTCTAAGGGAGAAATCATTCAACAAGAATTCAAGATTGAAACTCAATTAAAAACATCAATTAAGGAAGGCATAATAAAGGTCAAAGAAACATTAACATCCTAGGGTTTACAAAATCCAAGTACCCATTAGGAGGTTTACTTCTCCATAGAGCAAGATACAATCAATAATGAAATCAAAAGTAAAAACAAGTAATCCATAGGAAAACCCCCTCAGTAGTCATGTTGATGGTCTTGTGGAGTAGCCTCGTCTTCTCCAAAGGTCGCCCTGTCCGTCCTAGGGCAAACCTCACCGGATCGATGCCGACGAAATCTCCCCTAATAACCTTCTTCCAAGCTAAGCGCAATGTTGAATCCGTAGAACTACTCCAAAGACTTGCCAAAGCCTCTACAAACCCTAGCCGATGGCCTCTCAAAACATGGAAAAAAGTTGGAGCGAAGGGTAAAATATTCCTCTAAAAATCGGGCTGAATCGAGGCTTAAATAGGGCTGGAATCGGGCATCCACATGCCCCTATGGATTCTCCACACGGGCCTTTGGAATTTTCACATGGGCGTGCGGAATTTCCATACGCGCATGTGGATTCTCTGGAAACCTGATTTTTGACCTGCTGTGAACATAACTGCTACAGTGTATTGCTACAATGATTTGCTACATTGACCTTCTGCAGTACTCCACCAAAACACTCCCAATTCCACACTTTTCATCGAGGCAAGATAAACGGGCACACGTTTATGCCGTGGATCGCAACTCTTCTTTAATCAAAGACCTCATTGGTGAAGATCTTGCTATCAATGCACAAGTCGATATACGCAAATGTGACTGCCTTCGTGCCCTTCCAAATCATTGTAATGACTTGAATAAATGGAGGTTGGCATACATTCACGTATCTTAGAGCCCCACTTGTGTCTTCGCATTTGTTCCTTCCAAGATTCCACCAAATACTGCGTTCACGATCTACTTTTGGCTTCTTTTCTTAAAACCTAGATTCACAACCCTACATGCCCAAAAGAACACAAACACACATTTATTGGTTCTTAAACTTGATAAAAGGAATGCTCATCATAAGGAAAGAACACTTCGCATTCTTAAAACACAAGCACTTATCAAACTCCCCCACACTTAAGCTTTTGCTTGTCCTCAAGCAAAGAAATAAAACATTGAAGAGTAGAAAAAGGAAAGATTGAAAGTGCTCGGCGTTAGGTTCACCAAAGCATGCAAGAAAAGCATTCTATGAGTAAGGGAAATTTCAACACTAAATACGAAAAATCAATGCTCTAGCGAAAAACTTGAATAAAAAAGAACAACAAATCCGAACTCATGTAAATGTGTGTATACTCACTCAAGTAAACCCAAAGTATACTCCTCAATATTCTAAATACAAGGGACTTATTTATCTACAAGTATAACAAAACAAAAGGATGGTAGTAGCTTCACACATCCTCTAAGGTAGCCCTTTCCAAAGAGGCCGCTAAGGTGGCTTTCACACTTTTGAGGTGGTAGCTCTTTCTAGCAGGGTGGTAGCTTTCACTCATCCCATGACATAGCTCTTTATCTCATTAAGGCATAGCTAGTATCTGGCTTATGAGAATAGCTTCATACTACATAGGTGGCAGCTCTTTACATCCCCAATGCACAACTAAACAATCTATTTTTTTTCTTTTTGTTTTCCATTTGCTTTAGCAAAATAGAACAAGAAACAAAACTAATTAGTCCCTTAAACATCTATCTTGAGTTTCCAAAAGAGTTTCATGAGTGAGTGGTGCACAGATATTAATCGGGCAAAAATTCCTAGAAATTCAAGTAAAACTAGAGCATGAGAACATTCAATGTTAAAACTTCTCCTAAACTCAATAATACAAACATTGTAACTAAGTTGAACCGCCATTGGCTACGTGAGCATGTATGTCAATCAAAAGTTATGTAAAAGACATGTGCAAAGTGGATCGCCCCTCGCCCTCAACTTAAGATGTACATTGCCCTCAATGTACAATAGAAAGTATAGCAATCAAGGAAATATGTGGGAGTGGGCAATTGAAACAATACTCCCCTAACTCCTAGTGTTGCATTTGATGGAGCTAAATCCTTGGAAGTGAAGTTCCAACGGGTTGTGAAGCACACACGGCCAACATTGGCCATGTCCATGACTAGTTCTCAATTCCCATACTGACAAGACCATCTGCAAGCATACACAAGGGGATTCAGTGAAGCTCAATAAACAAAAACAACTCAAGTTCATAAAGACAATACAATGAAATACAACTCGAGACAAAAATAAAAGATAAACTCATAAGGAAGATCATTATGAGTATATAAGTCCAAAAGCTAGTACTGAAACTGAAAAATGAAAAATATAAACACAAAGTAATGCAAAGACGCTTCAAGAGCGGTGTCCTCTGTGATCGGCTCTACTACTGCAGCTAAATCAACTAGTATCGGTAGATCTGTTGATGGTGATGTTGGAGGAGCCAGAGGGGTCCTCAGTCCCATAATGAAAGGTGAGGACGCACCGCACTCGAGTAACTGTTGTAAGGTGTCAAAACGCACCATCACCTTTGTGTGCTGCACAGCCTACATCTCTCGAACCTCAGTGATATCGGTCCGTAGCACCCCCTACCGCACTCTCGGTCCATGTCAAAACATGCACATCGCAGGTGGCTCCTGTGCTGTAGGGGGTGCCTCGGTCTACGCATGCTTTGGCTGAGGCTCAATAACCAGCTGAGAAGACTCTGTAGCGTCATCTCCATCCTCTGCTACCTCTGGAGCAGGTGTAGCCAATATAAAGACACCAGGACTGTATCTGAACACCAATCCCATCAATTTTAGTGTCTCAATGCTCAGGGGGCTTGTACAATCGCCTTCTCGGCCCCCTGAATTATGTTAAGTAGACCCATCCCCAAGATGAGTCTCGTGATGTATGGGCCTGAGAAAAGTGCTCCTACCCTTGTGTACTATCCCTGATGTCTCATGTACTCGACTATAATGTGTCCCAGATGGATTGGTGTGCTCTAAACCATCGAATAGAGATAGAGAAGCTCCTGCCGGCTCAAGACGCCGGTACTGTCACCACGGTCATTCACCGACCTGCTCATAATGGTATGCAAGTATCTATATGTAGGTCGAGAAAGGCATGTGGCCTTGGACACCCTTGGCTCATACTGGCCCTCACCGCATAACACTCCATACGCTCTCTACGGGGTCAAGTTGCCAGGATAATCTGTTGACAACTAAGCGTACTGCTCGGTACCTGTGAATGCCTCCTCATGCAATTCCAATAGGATCAAAAAATGTGCCATGCTCATACTGTAGTGATCCTCCAATGCTCTAAATTGTATAGCGTCAACACTGTCGAATCTATCATAAGAATGGTCAAACTCAAATGATGATAGCACCTTGAGGGTAAGCGCACTGATGACAGGCTCTCTAATTGTCAATAACTGTCTCCAACCTCTCACCGAGACGAGATCCTCTAACTCATTCACCAACTCATCTCCCTGCTATATATTTCCCAATACGCTTTTATCTAGGAAGCGAGTCTGTCCAAACCTAGGCCTTAACAATCGCTCAAACTGAGCCTGGTGCTCAAGAATAGCAAACTCTATGTGCTTGGTCTTAGGGGACTGCTCTCTGGGACGTTTGCTGGCCGCGATCTTCATCCTAGGTACCATATCTACAAGAATTAAAAAGAAATCGATCGAATTGCCTCACAGGATTAGTGTTGTAGAAATCCACACGGTCGTGTGGAAATTCCACACGCCCGTGTGAATCCACGGGGCGTGAAAACTGCACGCCCACATGCTAAAACACCAAAAATACATCTTAGAATCATTTCTAAACTCTTTCTAATAATACGATAACCATATAATTGTAGAAACGAAGCAACATTTACCATTTCAATTGAATAAAATAAAATATGATGAAGAAAAGAGAGAATTAAGTGTTACCGATGAGATGAAGTTAAAAACTTTGAATTCAGCTGGAAAACTCGAGTAAACCTCTCTAAATTAACGGTACAAAATCAGGAGAAGGGTTAGGAATGTTATCTGAGTAACTGGAAGAAGAACGAAAGTATTTTAAAGAAAACCCACCGCTCTTGCATTTTTGTACATTCACACGGGTGTGTGGAAATTACCCACGCCCATGTGACTCTAGAGGAAAGACCCACAGGGGCAGACACACGCCCATGTGTGCTCTCGGGATAACACTCAATGCTTCTGAATGCAACCACATGGGCGTGTGGAAATTACCCACACCAGTATACCCAACCCACAGGGGCAGACGCACGCCCCTCCGGTTTCTCTATCCATCCAAGAAAAATATTTTATTGTTTCACACGCCCGTGCGAAAATCCCACACGAGCATGGACATTCACAGGACCAGCTCAAAGGGGCACTCGCACGCCCCTGTGTATTCTCGGGATGGAAGAGAGCTCTTCTGCAGAGATCCACACGGGCGTGCGGAAATTACCCACGCCTATGTGTTTGTCACAGGGTCATCCACAGGGGTGAGTCCACACCCCTGTGTCTTCTCGGGAAAAATCTCTAAGTCTCTGCAGGATAACACACGCCCGTGTGGTAATCACCCACGGGCGTGGACTGCCACAAGGTTGTTCACAGGGACGAGTCCACGCCCCTGTGTCCTCTCGAGATGAGCTTGCTGTAAAGACTCACAGCCGTGTGAAAATTCCACATGGCCGTGCATTTTCTCGGATGCCTTATAAACTCTGCAAGCTTTGCAGAAAATTCTTGAACATATAAATACACTCAGAGCCTGCCTTATCATACAAAATATACCAGGGAAAAATACAACAAACTCGCTCAAACGACCAACAACTTCGCCATAAACTTTTAAGCACACGATAACACCAAAATGTCCGTGAGAAAATCACAGTAATAGCATCTAAAAATCAAGACACCAACACTTAAAGCCTTATTCATGCAAACACTAAACTTGGGTTGCCACCCAAGAAGCACTTGTTTAACATCACTTAGCTTGACGTACCATGTCTTACCTCACGGGGGCTCATAGATAAAAGTTCCCCACTTACCCATGACTTGGAAGCATGATGAAAATAGCCTTTTGAAGGTAGAGGCAGAGTTATCGAGCTTGTTACCACTTAAGGGTTCATCATCCTTATTCCATTCTTGCGCATCCCCAACAGCCTTGGGGCATTTTTTGTGGTGTCTCCTCACTCTCTTCATCTTCCTAAGCATCTTCTTCACTATCCCCAGAGTAGATGGTACCTTCTCCTCTAGACCAAGTATCATCATCTCTTCGTTCTCCATTTCTTGGTCTAGCAACCCCTCGTATGGATCTGGATTCAACATTTCAGCACATATTCATCAATTAGTTCATCATTATTATCAAAAATATAAAGAGTATCATAAAAGTCGAGAGAATGTCACATGGCTTCGGCGAAGCGGTATGTGATCTTGTCATATCCAACCCTCAGTGTCAACTCCCCATCGTCCATGTCGATAAGTGCCCCTCAGAATGGCCTTTTAAGTATCAAAGGAACATCTACATCCTAATCGACATCCAACACTATAAAGTCTACAGAAAATATATACTTATCCACCTTGACAAGTACATCTTCAATGATGCCCCTCAGATGTCTCACAATTCGGTCTGCTAATTGCAATATCATCCGAGTGGGCCTAGGCTCTTCTAAGCCTAGCTTTTGAAAGAATGAGTATGGCATGATGTTGATACTAGCCCCCAAATCCACCAATGCCATCTCTTCACCCAAATTGCCAATGTTGCACAAAATCACAAAGCTTCTGGGGTCTTTCTTCTTGTTCGGCATATTCTTTTGCAACACCGCCGAACAAGAGACATCTAAGATCACCGATACACTCTCCTCCAACTTCCTCTTGCTGGTCAAAAGATCTTTCAAGAACTTGGCATACTGAGGCATTTGAGACAACGCCTCCATAAAAGGAATATTTATGTGCAATTGCTTGAATAGACCCAAGAACTTCATGTATTGCTCATCATTTTGGTCATTCTTCAATCTTGAAGGATACGGGATTCTTGGTTTGTAAGGTGGGTGTGCCACCTCCTTCTCTTTGTTAGCTCTCTTCTCAACCGCCACGACCTCGGGTTCTTCAACATTAGTTTTCTCACTTAGAAGCCTACCCTCAACCTCATGACTACTTGTCAAAGTGATCGTCTTCAGATGTTTTTTCGGATTAGTCTCAGTATTACTCGGCAAGCTTCCTTGTGGTCTCTCCGATAGAGATTTCGCAATTTGCCCCACTTGATTTTCTAAATTGTGCAATGAAGTGGTGTGGTTGCGAAGTGTAGCCTAGACCAATTGGAACCGTCTATCAAATGATTACACAAATCTAGTCAAGGCTTTCTCTAAGTCGCTCATCCTGGTTTCCAAGCCTGAAACTCTATTCTCCATGTTCGACAACCCCTCAAACCGAGTATGATTCTCGGGATTTGAAAATTCAACATGTGCCAACTCAGGTGAAGTCTTCCTAGGACGCTTATCCTCTTGCTTCTTCGAATGAGGTGCAATATCTACAAGAACTGAAGAAGAAACGATCAAAGAAGCTCACAAAGTAATACTACAGAAATCCACACGGTCATGTGGAAATTCCCCACACCTGTGTAGATCTGCGGGGCATGAAAACCACACGGCTGCGCACCAAGAATTTAAGTATACAGCTCCAAGATGTTCCTAAACTACTTCTAAGCATACAATTACCCTTCTAGAGGAAAACCAAAGCATAGCCACCAGTTTTAATCCAATGAGAATGAGAAATGGCAAATAAAAGAGGGATTATAGGCTTACCGACGAGATGAAGATACAAACTTCAAAATCGGCCAAACAATCGACAGAAAATCCCTATAAATTATGAGTGCAAGGTTGGGAGAATGATAAAGGGTGTTCTCAAAGAGATTGGGAGTATAATGAAGAATAAACGCAAGGAGATTTTAAGAAAAACCCGCGTCTTTTGGAATTCTGCACAACCACACGGGCGTGCGGAAATTATCCATGCAAATGTGACTCCAGAGGAGAGCTCCACAGAAGCAGACACACGCCCTTGTGTGCTCTCAAGACAACACTAAATGCTTCTAAATGCAACCACACGGGCGCGCGGAAATTATCCTCGCCCGTGTGCCTAACCCACAGTGGCAAATGCGCGCCCCTGTGGCTTCTCTGTCCATCCAAGAAAAATCTCTAAGTGTTTCATATGCCCGTGTGGAAATTCCACAGGGGCGTGGACCATCACAGGACCAGCTCACATGGGCACTCGCACGGCCTTGTGTATTCTCTGGATGGAAGAGAGCTCTTCTGTAGAGATCCACACGGGCGTGCAGAAATTACCCATCCTCGTGTGTTTGTCACAGGGTCATCCACAGGGGCGCGTCCACGCCCCTGTATCTTCTCGGGAAAAATCTCTAAGTCTCTGCAGGACGACACATGCCAGTGTGGAATTACCCACGGGCGTGGACCGTCACGAGGTAGTTCACAGGGACGAGTCCATGCCCCTGTGTCCTCTCGAGATGAGCTCGCAGTAGAGACCCACGACCGTGTGGAAATTCCACACGGCCATGTGTTTTCTCTGGATGCCTTAGAAAACTCTACAGGCTCTACCGAAAATTCGTGAACATATCAATACACTCAGAGCTTGCCTTATTATGCAAAATATACCTGGAAAAAACATTTAAAAACTAACTCAAACGACCAACAACTTTGCCATAAACATTTAAGCACATGATAACACCAAAATATCAGCGAGAAAATCATAGCAATAGCATCTAAAAATCAAAACACCAACACTTAAAGCCTATTCATGTAAATACTAAGCTAAAACCTAGGAAAACAGTAAAAACATGGGTTGCCTCCCAAGAAGCGCTTATTTAACATCACTTAGCTTGATTTACCTTGTCTTCCCTCACGGGGGCTCATAGATGAAGGTTCCTCTCTTATCCATGACTTGGAAGAATGATGAACATAGCCTTTTGAAGGTAGAGGGAGAGTTGTCGAGCTTGTTACCACTTAAGGGTTCGTCACCCTTGTTCTGTTCTTGCGCATCCCCAACAGCCTTGGGGCATTCCTTGTGGCATTTCCTCGCTCGCTTCATCTTCCAAAGCATCCTCTTCACGATCCCCAGAGTAGATTGTACCTTCTCCTCTAGACAAAGTATCATCACCTCTTCATTCTCCATTTTTGGTCTAGCAACCCCTCGTATGAGTCCGGATTCAACATTTCCAGGACATATTCATCGATTAGTTCATCAGTATTGTCAAGAAAATAAAGAGTATCATCAAATTCGAGAGAATGTCCGTGAAGCCGTATGTGATCATGTCATCTCCAACCCTCAATGTCAAATCCCCGTTGTCCATATCGATAAGTACATTGGAAGTGCGCAAGAATGGCCTTCCAAGTATCAAAGGAACATCTACATTCTAATCGACATCCAACACTACGAAGTCTACAGGAAATATGTACTTGTCCACCTTGACAAGTACGTCTTTGATGATGCCCCTCGGATGTCTCACCAATCGGTCCGCCAATTGCAATGTCATCCGAGTGGGCCTAGGCTCTCCCAAGCCTAGCTTCTAAAAGAACGAGTATGGCATGATGTTGATACTAGCCCCCAAATCCGCCAATGCCATCTCTTTACCCAAATTGCCAATGTTGGACAGAATCACAAACCTTCCGGGGTCTTTCTTTTTGTTCGGCATATTTTTTTTCAACACTGCCGAACAAGAGGCATCTAAGATCACCGATACACTCTCCTCCAACTTTCTCTTGTTGGTGAAAAGATCTTTCAAGAACTTTGCATACCAAGGCATTTGAGACAATGCCTCCACAAATGGAATGTTGATGTGCAATTCCTTGAATAGACCCAAGAACTTCTTATATTGCTTATCATTTTGGTCATTCTTCAATCTTGAAGGATACGGGATTCTTGGCTTGTAAGGTGGGGGTGCCACCTCCTTCTCTTTGTTAGCTCTCTCCTCAACCTCCACGACCTCGTGTGCTTCAACATTGGTCTTCTCACTTGGAAGCCTACCCTTAACCTCACGACCACTTCTCAAATTGATCGCCTTCACATGTTCTCTCGGATTAGTCTCCGTATAACTCAGCAAGCTTCCTTGTGGTCTCTCCGATAGAGACTTCACGATTTGCCACACTTGATTTTCTAGATTGTGCAATGTAGCAGTATGGTTGCAAAGTGTAGCCTCAACCGATTGGAACCGTGTACCTGATGATTGCACAAATCTAGTCAAGGCTTTCTCTAAGTCGGTCATCCGGGTTTCCAAGCCTGAAACTCCATTCTCCATGTTTGGGGCTTATGGTTGTTGAAAACCCGGTGGTGCTATAGCCTTTTGCTGCCCTTGGTTACTCCATGAGAAATTAGGCTGGTTCCTCCACCCTTGGTTTTAGGTGTTGCTATAAATATTTTCTTGTACCCTTCCCGAATTGCCCACAAAGTCTAATTGCTCAGTCAGGGCTGAAGTAGTAATTGAAAAAGGACAATCAGACGGCATATGTTAACCCCCACAACCATCAGAACTCGTGATCACGGGCACCCTCGGTGAAGTCAATGTATCCAATTTCTTACTCAATGCCTCTACTTGGGCTGCTAAGGATGTAACCGCATCAATTTCATATATTCCGGCCACTTTCTTCTTTTCCCTTGCATTCCATTGGTAACTATTTATGGTTATTTCCTCTACCAACTGTCAGGCTTCTTCAGGGGTCTTGTTCCCCATTGTACCTCCTGCGACATCATCTAGAAGTTGTCTTGTACTTGGATTCAACCCGTTGTAAAAAGTCTGAACGATCATCCATTCAGGGAAACCATGTTGTGGACACTTCCTCAAGAGGTCTTTGAATCGCTCCCATGTCTCAAAAAAGGATTCAAGCTCCATTTGAACAAACGACGATATTTCATTACGAAGCTTCACCGATTTCCCTGGAGGGAAGTACCTTGCAAGAAAAGCTTTGACCATTTCATTGCATGTTATGATGGATGCTCGTGGTAAAGAATGTAGCCATTGATTTTCTCTTCCTTATAGCATCATCCGTAATACCGTTAATCTTCAACATGTCACAAACTTCTAAAAAGTTTTCAATATGGTTGTTTGGAACCTCATCGGCCAAACCATTGAACTGCACCGACTGCTGTATCATTTGGATGAATGCTGGCTTTAGCTCAAAGTTCGGAGCTATAATCAGAGGCCGCACAATGCTAGATTGTGTCCCCAATACTGATGGTCTGGCTTAATCAGAAAGTGTTCTCTGTTGTTCATTCAAGCCCTTCAACTCCCACTTCCACTTCAGCTAGATTGTGCCATATTATCAATCCCTTCAACTTCCACTTCAGCTAGATTCGACGGTTTGTGCACAGGTTCTTTACCCTTTCTTTTCAATGTACGTTCAAGTTCAAGATCACCTTCAATTAATATCGAAAGGTTTCCTCAGGTCACAACCTGGAGTTTCACCAAAATAAAGAAAACAAATCGGAACCATGATAGAATAAGAAGATGAGAAGTAGAATGAATGATGAATGGCTAAGATAACAAAGTGCAAAGTATTTCTAAATGCCTATTCCTGGCAATGGGGACAAAAACTTGACAACGTCTCTTGCGTGTGACCCACAAGTGCACAGGTTTATCGAAGTAATAAATCCAAAGTGAGTGGGGTATCGTATCCACAGGGAGAAGCGAATAAAAATACTAAAATTGCTAATTAACCAAGCGAAGATGAATAATGATTGTGATGATAAAGTGTAATGTAAGCATAAACCAAAGAAACAAGAACGAGATGCCCAAGTAAGTGAGATGAAAGACAATCGATAGAAGTGGGGTACTCGGACAATGCTCCCTCTAGGACTAATGTTTCAAGTGCAAAACCTACTATTATGCTTCCTAACTAATGCTTAATGAGTCGTGAAAATCCTAAAGCACACGGTCCCAAACCTAAGGTCAACCACGACTAACTCTACATTATGTCTCGGCCGAGAAATCGCTTAGTCTCAACAACTCACACTGTGAAAAGTTGCATGGAGTTCTAGGGATTCCAAGTGATAAACCCTATTCCTATGTGTAGATCTAACCCTTTGGTCCAGGCGAAAAACCACTAGTCAGAATTAATCCAAAGATACTAAAGTCACTTTAACGCTTCACTCTGTTACTCGCACAACTAAGCCCCAGCGGAGTTTATCCTTTAGTTCTTCACTCTATTATAACCACAAAGAACTCTAGGAATTGGAGGTAGGATAAATCACACCGGATGGGAAAGGGGATGCTCCGCTACCTCTCAACTCACCCTCTCAACCCTCTCCAATCTAGCTTTGTCTAACCCTCATGGTGTATCATCCATCCACAAAGGTTACCAAGATGAACTCTCCACCCTAGTGTCACTCTAAGGGAGAAATCATTCAACAAGCATTAAAGATTGAAACTCAATTAAAAGCATTAATTAAGGAAGGCATAATAAAAGGTCAAAGAAACATTAACATCCTAGGGTTTACAAAATGCAAGTACCCACTAGGGGGTTTAGCTCTCCATGGAGCAAAATACAATCCATACTGAAATCAAAAGTAAAAACAAGTAAACCATAGGAAAACCCCCTCGGTAGTCGTGTCGATGGTTTTGTGGAGTAGCCTCGTCTTCCCCAAAGGTTGCCCTGTCCGTCCTAGGGCAAACCTCACCGGATCGATGCCGACGAAATCTCCCCTAATAACCTTCTTCCAAGCTAAGCGCGATGTTGAATCCGTAGAACTACTCCAAAGACTTGCCAAATCCTCTCAAAACCCTAGCCGATGGCCTCACAAAAGATAGAGAAAAGTTGGAGAGAAGGGTAAAAGATTACTCTAAAAATCGGGTTGAATCGTGGTTTAAATAGGGTCGGAATCGGGTATCCACACGCCCCTATGGATTCTCCACACGGGCCTGTGGAATTTCCACATGGGCGTGTGGAATTTCCACACGCCAGTGTGGATTCTCTGGAAACCTGATTTTTGACAGGCTGTGAACATCGTATTGCTACAGTGATTTGCTACATTAACCTGCTATAGTACTCCGCTAAAACACTCCCAATTCCACACTTTTCATCGAGACAACATAAACGGGCACACATTTATGCCGTGGATCGCAACTCTTCTTTAATCAAAGACCTCATTGGTGAAGATCTTGCTATCAATGCACAAGTCGGGATATGCAAATGTGACTGCCTTCGTGTCCCTCCAAATCATTGTAATGACTTGAATAAATGGAGGTTAGCATACATTCATGTATCTTAGAGCCCCACTTGTGTCTTCGTATTTGTTCCTTCCAAGATTCCACCAAATAGTGCCTTCACGATCTTCTTTTGGCTTCTTATCTTAATACTTAGCTTCACAATCCTACATGCGCAAAAGAACACAAATACACATATATTAGCTCTTAAACCTCATAAAAGTAATGCTCATCGTAAGGAAAAAATACTTTTCATTCTTAACACAAGCACTTATCAGAAGTGCAAGAGGTGGAATTGTTAGTTATGAACATCAACAATTGGATGGCACCTTTTCTCAGCTCATCTGATATCCATACCTTCCAAGACTTGATCTCTCAAGTAAAGAAGCTAGAAAGAACCGGTCCAAAGGTGGTGCCTATAATACAACCCACAAGGGTTGATAAAGAAAAGCTAAAGAAGCCAGAAGATGTCAAACACGTGACCTTTGCAACTAATAAAGTAAAGGTGAAGACAACACCATCAAACTATAACAAGCCAAAGCCACCTGCACTTTGGGGTGGAAATGAACCAACTAAGCCTTTAAGCTCTCTTTAAGAAAGGATAAGCAAAATGTATTCTTTCGAAACGAACAAAGTGATGAAGATATTTAAAGATGCATTGAAGATGGGTCTGCAACAACCAGAGAGCAAGCAACCGGAAGAAGCAGATAAGAAAGATCACCTAAACTTTTGTCCATACCACAGAATATTGGGTCATTCAATCGAGAATTGTTATGTATTCAAAGATTGGATCGAGTGCCAATATCAAGAAGAAATGATCACTTTGTCCAATAGTGTGTTTCTCGACCAGCCAGCAGAGTATACAAATTGTGTATTAGTTGTACTGCAAGGAGAAGCTTTATGTGGGTAAGATGCAAATGACACATCAGAAAATATGCAAGTTATAGAAGATTCTTAAGTTTCCAAGGACACTTCTCT
This sequence comes from Dioscorea cayenensis subsp. rotundata, assembly GCF_009730915.1. Classification (NCBI taxonomy): domain Eukaryota; kingdom Viridiplantae; phylum Streptophyta; class Magnoliopsida; order Dioscoreales; family Dioscoreaceae; genus Dioscorea; species Dioscorea cayenensis. The sequence continues at coordinate 77,429 of NW_024086816.1, forward strand.
TCTTGGAGTGCCAGAGGGCTTATGAGAAATTTTATCTCACAAAAGTCAAGAAAAATGTTAAAATGATTAGCAAAACTCTTTGATAACAAGTGGCGGATGGCCAAAGATTCTAGTGAGAAACCCATGAAGAAAGCTAAGAAGATCAAGAACATAAAGAACAAAAAGGAGCAAAAGTAGATAAAGCCCATAGGCCCCATCATAATAAATCAATTATTGAAGATTATATCAACTCATTGGAAGATTACCAATAAAAAACAAGAGCTTTGATTACGCTTGGTGACTATTTTTATGACAAAGTTAAAGAGATACTTGCAGTATAGATGGATCTCAAGATAAAGAATTCATAATCGAGACATGTAGAGTCATCATCATCTATGAAGATGAGATTCAAGGTGATGATGATAAAGCTGAGCTTGAGCTTTATTACCCTAATGGAGATGATTATGTGACTGAGTAGCTCTATGAAAAATATGGGAGACCTTATCTTAACAAGAAGGAGAGGAAAAGACAGCCTTTCAAAGAAAGGGTTAAGATAGTGAATGTAAGATTAGGAGAAATGCTAGCACAATCCTTTGATACAAGTCAACATTATCCAATAGAGAAGACAAAAAATTGCACCTAAACATAAGATTCTCATAAAGGTGATGTCACGTGACAAATTTCATCCTTCATTCAAAGGGTGATATATGACCTCACTCATAAAAAGCCTGATGTTCCAGATAATGATACCTCTTGGAATGAATCTGGAATCATGGAGCTTGGTTGTACTTACTTGAGCCAAATGGAGTCCCAACCTCAATGTAATAAGTTTTGAGGAGATGCTATGATGCAACAAAGTATACCTCAACCTCCTAGCAACATGAAAGATAGAAGCCTTGCCATAAGGAATAACAAAATTCAAGAATTGTTTCAGAAAATAGTCGATGAAGAGAAATTACTTCTAAAGAACAAAAGGGATGCTGCACCAAATATGAGGAATCATCCTAAGTATTATCCTCTTCATTGTTTGATAAGATATGCATTGGAGGATTATCGTGAATTTAAGGGATGGATATACAAATCAATCAAATCAGGTGCTATGAAACCATCTAAAGAGTACTTTGAGGTATCAAGTACATGTTATGACTTGATAGTCAAAGAAAGATATGATGATGGGTGGAAATGGCAAGAAATAGAGGAGGAACCCCGGATGATTAATAATGTACAAAGGCTTTTTAAGCAGGAAAGGGGATAAAAGATAAAGGAAAGAAAAAGGCAATTGACATCAATAAAGCCATCACGCAACCATGGAAGTACTCCACATCCAAGACACAAGACTACAATATTACCACTCACTTGAAGAAGACTACAGCTCAACTGAGTGTCTTTGATACGTTGATGATGTCGCTAGACCTCTGACACGTCCGAATATGCGTGTAAACCGCAAGTGCACAGGTGTCGAAGTAATAATCCCAGATGAGTGGGTATCGTATCCACAGAGAGTAGGGAATAAAGACACTTAAGTTGTTTCTTAACTAACGTGGAAAATGAATAGTGATAAGTGTGACAAAATATGAAATAACAAAAATAAAAGCAACAAGATAGAGAGCACAAGTAAAGAAGAAGGTAAGGCAATCGATAAAGATGGGGTACCCGGATATTGATCTGCCTAGGACAATCGTTTCAAGTGCAAGAAACCTCTATTATACTTCCTAATTGATGCAACTGTGAGTCATGGAAATCCTTAATTACATGATCCTATATCTAAGGTCAACCATGCTAACTCTATACATGTCCCAGAGGAGAGATTAAATAACCTCTCAACCTCGCACTCGCATAGAATTGCAATGAGCTCTAGGGATTCCAAGTGATAAACCCAATTCCTATGTATATACCTAACCCTTTGGTCCAGGTGGAAGATCCCTAGCCACAATTAAGCCCTAGGTGCTAAAATCACCTCAACGCTTCACTCCATTGCACTCGCAACTAAGCCCCAGTAGAAGGTCATTCCTTAGCCCATTCACTCTACTATAGTCGCAAAGAACTCTTGGAATGTGGAGGTAGGATAGATCACACAGGAGGGGAAACGGGATGCTCCACTACCCCTCAACTCACCCTCTCAATCCTTTCCAATCTAGCTTTGTTTAACTCTCATGGTGTGTCACTCACTCACAAGAGTTACTAACAAGAACTCTCAACCCTAGTGTCACTCTAGGGGAGTATTCATACAATCAAACATACAAGAATGGAACTCACAATAAACATCAATTAATTGAAAGCATAATAAAGAGATTCAATGAAATAAATACATCCTAGGGTTCACAAATACCCAAATACCCCCAGTAGGGGTTTAGCTCTCCATGGAGCTGGATACAATCAATGAAATCGAATGTAAAAACAAAGCATCCATAGAAAACCCCCATGTTAGTTATGGCGATGGTCTTGTAGAAAGTCCTCTACTCATCACAAGGGTCCCTTTGTCTGGCCTAGGATATACCTCGTCGGATCGGTGCCGACGAAAGCTCTCCCACTAACCTTCTTCCAAAGAGTGCGCGATGTCAGAGCCGTAGAACCTCTCCAAAGCCCTAGCCAATACCTCTCAAAACCCTAGCCACCGCTCTCTCTCAAGTTGGGTAAAAGATGGAGAAAAGAATGCTGAATCGGGGCTGAAATCGAGAATCCACACGCCCATGTTAGCGCCCCTGTGGATTTTTCACACAAGCATGTGGAATTTCCACACGCCCGTGTGGATTCTCTGTTTTCCTATTTTCTCGGCCGGCTGTGAACAATGCGGCTACAGTATTTTTCTGTAGATTTGCTACAGTATCCTACTACAATGCTGGCCCGAAATACTCCCGAATCCATGGTTTCATCAAGGTAACACAACCGGGTACACGTTTACGTCATGGATCATTTTGCTTCTTCATTAACAGACATGTTGGTGGAGATCTTGTTCTATATGCACAAGTCGGAATGCTTGAATATGACTGCCCTTGTACCCCTCCAAATAGTTGTGCTAACTCGAATACGAGGAGGTTAGCACACATTCCTGCATCTCAAACCCGACCTATGTCTTCGCGTTTGAACCGTAGCAAGATTTCATCCAAATTGGTGCATTACGACCCACATTGGCTTTTTTCTCTCATAATCGGTCTCACAACCCTACCTGCATGAAAGTAACATAAATACACACATATTAGCGTTAAAACCTGAGAAAAGTAATGCTCAACACAAGGAAAGAACACTTTGTATTCTTATCACACAAGCACTTATCAAACTCCCCCACACTTAAGCTTTTGCTTGTCCTCAAGAAAAAATTAAAACATTATGCGCATGGATGAAGGAAATATTGGAAGTGCTTGGCCTTAGGTTCACTAAAGCATACAAAGAGGGCATTCTACAAGTAAGGGAAATTTCAACACTAAATACGAAAAAAAAATCAATGCTCTAGCTAAAAACTTGAATAAAAAAAGCAACAAACCCGAAATCGTGTAAGTGTGTGAACTCACTCAAGTCAAACCAAAGTATACTCCTCAAAGTTCTACGTATAAGGGACTTATTTATCTACAAAAGGTAACAAAAATTCAAAAATGGTAGTAGCTTCACACATCCTCCAAGGTAGCCCTTTCCAAAGCGGCCGCTAAGGTGGCTTTCACACTTTTGAGGTGGTAGCCCTTTCTATAGGGGTGGTAGCTTTCACACATCCAATGAGATAGCTTTTTCTCTCATTAGGGCATAACTAGTATCCGACTTATGAGAGTAGCTTCATACATCATAGGTGGTAGCTCTTTCCACCCAACAAGCACAACTAAACAACAAACTATTTTGTTCTTTCTTTTCATTTTTCCAATTTTTTTTTCCATTTTTTTTAGAATTAAAACAACAAACATTTAAAACTAGTCCCTTATACATCAAACATAAGTTTCCAAAAGAGTTCAAAGAGTGAGTAGTGCAACATGTGTCAATCAGGCAAAAATTCCTAGAAATCCAAGCAAAAACTAGAGCATGAAAACATTCAATGTTAAAAAAATCTCCTAAACTCAAGAATACAATCAATGCAACTAAGGTGAACCGCCATTGGCTATGTGAGCATGTATATCAATCAAAACTAGTATAAAAGAGATGCGTACACTATGAAACTCCCCCCTCCCCCCCACACACTTAAGTTGTACATTGTCCTCAATGTACACATGCAAGCTCATTCATAATGTAAATAAATTAAATTAAGATGTGGGAGAAGCACTCAAAACAATACTCCCCTGACTCCTAGTGTTGCATTTGATGGAGTTAAGTCCTTGGGAGTGTTGTTCCAACGGTTGTGAAGCTCACACGGCCAAATGCCGAAACACCTTGGCCGTGCCCATGACAAAGTCTCAATTCCCATGATGACAAGATCATCCGCACGCATACAGGAGGGGGTTCAGTGAAGCTCAATAAAAACAAACACAACTCGAGTATATAAAAGATAAGACAATGAATACAACTCGAGATACATAATGAAAATAAACTCAGAAGGAAGGTCCTTTCTGAGTATACAAGTCCAAAATAAAATGCGGAAGTAAAAGACGAGAAAAATAAAATCAAGTGCCGATGTCATCCTCTGGCTCTTCTACTGTTGCTGCTGCTGGTGATGAAGTACATGGTGGGTCATCTGGTGCCGGAATAGGGGATGGAGGTCTCGGAGAAACCGAAGGGGCCTGAGGAGTCCTCGTGGGTCATTTGTAGCAATTTTACTGTAGCAGTACTGCAGCAAAATTTCTGTTCATGCGCCCGCGTGGAAATTCTCGCAGCCCACGCAAGCGCGTGGAAAATCCACATGGGCATGTGGAGGCACGTGACAGACGCGATCTAAGGCCTATAAATAGCCATTTTGCCCTATTCTTTCTCATCTTTTGTGCGGCTCTTGAGGGGTGAAACGGCTAGGGTTTGGAGAGGAGGTCTTTGTGGCTTTGGAGGTGCTTCGTCACCAACTTTGATTGATTCCTCCTCCGTCATAGCATCCAGGAAGTCACCGGTGAACCTAGCTTCGGAATGGGTCCTTCAAGACGTCGAAGCTCTCCATCAAGGCCATCAGTTCATATATAAGGGGATTTATTTCTATGGTTTTAATGTACTTTCATTCATTGATGGTGTGTTTTGTATGTTGCTCCATGGAGAGCTAAAACCCTAGAGGGTTTTTGGGCTTGTGAACCCTATGATTCTCATCTTTTGTGGATTTGCTTAGTGTTTCTATTTAATCCGAGTTTGATTAAGTTTTAATCTTGATTGTTGATAAGTGCTTGTGCGATATGAATGCGAAGCGTTCATTCCTTTTGTTGAGCATTACTTTTCTCAGGTTTTTACGTTAATATGTGTGTTTTTATGTTACTTTTATGCAGGTAGGGTTGTGAGGCCGAGTATGAAGGAAATAGGCCAATGTGGATCATAATGCACCTATTTTGGAGGAGATCTTACTAAGGTTCAAACGCGAAGACATAGGACAGGTGTGAGATGCTAGAGTGTGTGCCAACCTCCTCGCATTCGAGTGAGCACATCCATTTGGAGGGGCACAAAGGCAGTCACACTCGAGCACTCCGTCTTATGCATATAAGAACAAGAGCTCCACCAACATGTATATCATTGAAGAAGCAAGTGATTCACGACGTGAAGGTGTGCCCGCTATGCTACCCTCGACGAAAGTATGGAATTGGGAAGTTATTCGGATCGAGATGTAGCAACATCGTAGCAAAAGACCTGCTCACGTACCGCCGAGAAATCGAGAACAGAGAATCCACACGGGCGTGTGGAAATTATCCACGCTCGTGTGGAAATTCCGCACGGGCGCGTGTAGCGTCCACACCCGTGGAGTTGCCCGACTCAGCCCCGATTTTGGTATTCTTTTCTCCATCTTTTCCCCAACTTGCGAGAGAGCTTCGGCTAGGGTTTTGAGAGGTATTGGCTATGTTTTTGGAGAGGTTCTATGGCTCCGACATCACGCGTCGTTTTGAAGAAGGTTATTGACAGAGCTTTCGTCGGCATCGATCCGGCGAGATGTATCCTAGGCCGGACAAAGGATCCCTTGCAATGAATAGAGGACTCTCCACAAGACCATCGACACGACCATCGAGGGTGTTTTCTTTATGGATTTATTGCTTTTACATTCAATTTTTTTGATTGTACTTAGCTCCATGGAGAGCTAAACCCCTAGTGGGTACTTGGGTGATTGTGAACCCTAGGATGTATTCATTTCTTTGAACTTCTTTATTATGCTTTCAATAAATTGATGTTCATTGTGAGTTCCAACCTTGAATGCTTGATTGTATGAACATTTCCCCTAGAGTGACACTAGGGTTGAGAGTTCTTGTTGGTAACCTTGTGAATGAGTGACACACCACGAGCGTTAGACAAAGCTAGGTTGGAGAGGGTTGAGAGGGTGAGTCGAGAGGTACAGGAGTGTCCCCTTTCCCCTCCGACGTGATAGATTCTACCTCCATTCCTCGAGTTCTTTGCGGCCATAATAGAGTGAATGGTCTAAGGGATGAATCTCAGCCGGGGCTTAGTTCGCGTGCAACTGAGTGAAGCATTGAGAGGATCTTAGTATCTAGGGCTTAATTGTGGTTAGGGACCTTCCACTCGACCAAAGGGTTAGGGTCTATAATTAGAAGAGATTTATCACCCGAATCCCTAGAGCTCATTGCAACTTTATTCGAAAGTGCGAGGTTGAGAGGTTATTTAATCTCTCCTCCGGGACATGAATAGAGTTAGGCATAGTTGACCTTAGATTTGTGACTATGTACGTAAGGATTTCCACGACTCACCATTGCATTGACTAGGAAGCATAATAGAGAGTTCTTGCACTTGAAGCGATTATCCTAGGTGAAGCATCATCCGAGTACCCCATCTTTATCGATTGCCTTACCTCCTCCTTACTTTTGCTCTCTTACTTGTTGATTTTAATTGTTGAGAATGAATCATTGTCACACTTATCATTGTTGATATTCCATATAGCTAAGAATTGAATTAAGTGTCTTTACTCCCTACTCCCTGTGGATTCGATACCCGCTCACCCGGGATTATTACTTCGACAAACCCGTGCACTTGCGGGATATACGCAAAGGGACCTTGTCAATTGTCTAATGCTTTCTTGCCTTATTGATCTTTTGGTTATTTGGTTTGCTTGATCTGTTACCTTGGTGAGGGAGAGGTCTCCATTAGGGTTAGAATCTCAAGATTGAAGAGGGTTGAAAGGGCGAGTCATGAGATAGTGAGCAACCACTTTCCGCTCCGATTGGTGTATTCTATCTCCGTTCCCAAAGCTCTATGCAACCATATTTGGTGTGAGGCGTGAGATTGAGATATTTCTCCGCTGGGACCTTGTAGGGGGTTAGGGTCCTTCACCGGGAATTAGGGTTGGATCAATCTTTAGGAATCGGATACACCTCTTGGAATCCTTAGAGTGCTTTGCGGTCATATGTGGTGTGAGGTGTTGAGATTGAGCGATTTCTCCACCGGGACCTCGTAGGGGACTAGTATCGGTGATCGGGAGGCCAGATCCGATTATATTTGGATTTCCATAACTTAACTTACTCTTCATAGAAACATTTTTCTCATTCGGTACCTAATACCTAAATCCTAGGGGGAGCATTGCCCGAACACCCCACTTTCACTGATCGAGATCTCCATCCATTTCACAATTGCATATTCGTCTCCGGTATTCATTTCTTCGCACATTAGATCACCACACCTTTCCATTTATCATTAGGCTAGAATGCAGAGAAGAAGTTAGTACTAGTAGCCCTGTTCCCTGTGGATTCGACTACCCGACTCACCGGGTATTTTATTACTTCGACACCCATGCACTTGCGGTTCACACGCATATTCGGACGTGTCAACCCTCGTCCGAACCCTATGAACAATGCCCATCAATCTCATCATCTCCACGCTCAGGGGCGTAGGTATACTCGTAATGTATGGACCCGAGAAGATTGCTCCCAATCTGGCATACTGGCCCTGATGTCAAATGTACTCAGCGATGATATGCCCTAGATGGATCGATGTGCAATGCATCATTGAATACAAGTACAGAAGCTCCTGCCGGCGCAGAATGCTAGTGCTATCACCACGGCCATTCACCGACCTATTCATGATGGCATGTAGATATCAATACGCAGGTTGGGAAAGACACGTGGCCTTGGACACCCCCGGCTCATACTGGCCCTGACCACATAATGCTCTGTAAGCTCTTTGTGGGGTCAGAGCTCCAGGATAATCTGTCGGTAATTGAGAGTACTCCTCAGTGCTGTAAATGCCTCCTTGTACAAGCCGAGCCAAACTGAAAACTGAGTGATACTCAGACTATAATGATGTCCAATTGCTTTAAACTGAATTACGTCGAGGTCGTCGAATCTCGCATCGGATCTGTCAAACTCGAATGATGATAGAACCTCCAGTGTAAGCTCCCGGATTACTGGTTCTCTAATCGACAATAACTGCCTTCAACCACCCCCTGAAATGAGATCCTCAACCTCATCAGCGAACTCATCCTCCTACTGTAAATCTCTCAATATACTCATGTCCAAGAACCGAGTCTGTCCGAACCGAAGTCTTGACAGACGCTCAAAATGAGCCTGATGCTCGGGGATAGTAAATCTCATGCTCTCGGACTCAGGAGACGACTCTCGCGGTCGCTTATCAGCTTGCTTTTTTGACCTGGGTGTCATAGTCTGTAAAAGTTGAAAGAGAATTGATCAAACCAGTTAACTAAACATAGCTGTAGAAATCCACACGATCGTGCAGAATTTCCGCACACCCGTGTGGATCCACGGTTGTGAACAAACACACGGCCACGCTTCAAACTCCACAAATTCACCATTACAATGCTTTTACTTTTTTCTAAATATAAATAATCATTCTAATTGAAGAAACGACGTATTATTGACTAGTTTCATCGATGAAAATCATGAATTTGTGAAGGAAATCAAAGATAGGGCTTACCGTAGAGTTAAGATGAGAAAGCTTTGAAAATGGCCGGAAAACCAAGCAAAATCCTACGAAATTGGCGATATGAGGTCGGGAAACAATGCAGGAGTGCTCTCAGATAATTGGAGGATATTAGGGTGAAGAGAAATGATAATCCTTTTAAAAGGACTCGCGCCTCTTCGAGTTCTGTACATCCACACGGACGTGTGGAAATACCCACGCCCGTGCGCCTCCACAGGAAACTTTCACAGGGGCAGGTGCACGGCCATGTGTGCTCTCGGGAAAACACTTACTACCTCTGAGCGCAAATACACGAGCATGTGAGAAACATCCATGCCCGTGCGCCCGAGCCACAGGGGAAGCAGCACGCCCCTATGGCTGCTATGGACATCCGAGAAAAATTGCTAAGTGTTCCGCACGCCCGTGTGGAAATTCCGCACGGGCGTGGGCATTCACAAGCCCAACTTACAAGGGCAAGCGCACGCCCCCGTGACTTCTCAGGATGAAGAGAGCTCCTCTGTAGAGATTCGCACTTGCGTGTGAAAATTACGCACGCCCGTGCGATTTTCACAAGGTAGCCCACAGGGGCGAGACCACGCCCCTGTGTGCTTTCGGGATAATCTGCCAATCTCTACAGGAATTCACACGCCCGTGCGGAAATTAACCACGGGTATGCAAGAATCGCATGGTCATTCACAGGTGCGAATCCACGCCCTTGTGCCTTCTTTAGATGAGCTCGCAATACAAAACTATGGGCGTGTGTTAATTCCACACACCGGTGTGTTTTCTCTGGATGCCTGAGAAAACTCTGCAGAAAATTTCTGAACATGTTTACACACTCAGAGCCTGCCCCATTATGCAATTTATACCAGTGAAAAACATGAAAAGTAGCTTAAACGACTAAAACTTCGCCAAATTCTCATGAAAACACACGATGAACTTGAATACCCACAATAAAATCACATCAGAAATATATAAAAAATCAAGACACCAACACTCAACATTTTATTCAAGCAACACTAAACTACCAAATTAAGAAAACAGTAAACACTTGGTTTGCCTCCCAAGAAGTGCTTGTTTAACGTCACTTAGCTTGACGTACCTTGTCTTACCTCACGGGGGCTCATAGATGAAAGTTGTCCTCTTACCTATGGCTTGGAAACATGATGAGCAAAATCTCTTGAGGGTAGAGAGTGAATTGTCGGGCTTGGGACCTCCTAGCAATGATTCATCCAGTTTGTTTGGTTCACGCACGTCTCCAACAGCCTTAGAGCATTTCTTGTGGCATCGCCTAGCCCTCTTCAACTTCCGGAGCACCTTCTTCAAGATCCCCGGGGTAGATGGTACTTCTTCCGTCGAACCAAGCATCATTACTTCTTCATTTTCCTCCTCTTGGTCGAATAAGCCTTCGTATGGATCCATATTGAACATTTCCTGTATATATTCATCAACAATCTCATTAGTAGCGTCTAGAAAATACAAAGTATCATCAAAATCAAGAGAATGCCGCATGGCTTCAGCAAGGCGGTATGTGAGCTTGTCATCTCCAACTGTTAAAGTTAGCTCTCCGCCGTCCATATCAATCAATGCCTTTGAAGTCCGCAAAAACGGCCTCCCAAGTATCAAGGGTACATCTGCATCCTCATCGACGTCTAGCACCACGAAGTCTACAGGAAATATATACTTGTCCACCTTGACAAGCACATCTTCGATTATACCCCTCGGATGTCTCACCGTTTGATCGGCCAATTACAAAGTCATCCGAGTAGGCCTAGGCTCGCCCAAGCCTAGCTTTTGAAAGAAGGTGTATGGCATGACGTTGATATTGGCCCCTGAGTCCGCCAATGCCATTTCTTCACCTAGATTGCCAATATTACAAGGAATAATGAAGCTTCCCGGGTCTTTCTTCTTGTTCGGTATGTTCTTTTGTAAAACCGCCGAGCAAGATGCATCTAAAATCACTGAAGCACTCTCCTCTAACTTCCTCTTGTTGGTCAACAAGTCTTTCAAGAATTTTACATACTTAGGCATTTGGGCCAATACTTCGACAAAAGGAATATTAATGTGGAGTTATTTGAACAAACTCATGAACTTCTTGTACTATTCATCCCCTTGGTCATTCTTCAATCTAGAGGGATAAGGGATTCTTGGCTTCAAAGGTGGGGTTGCCACCTCCTTCTTTTTGCTTGCTCCCTTGTCAACCTCTATAACCTCGGATGCGTGTTCATTTGCCTTCTCACTCGGAAACTTACCCTCAACCTCACGGCTACTTCTCAAAGTGATCACCTTCACATGCTCTCTAGGGTTGGTCTCGGTATTACTCGGTAAGCTTCCATGTGGCCTTTTCGATAGAGACTTCACAATCTGCCCCACTTGATTTTCAAGATTATGCAAAGAAGCGGTATGGTTGCGAAGTGTAGCCTCAACTGATTGAAATATTGTACCTGACGATTACACAAACCTAGTTAAGGCCTTCTCCAAATCGTTCATCGGGTCTCCAAACCTAAAACTCTGTTTTCCATGTTTGGGGATTGCTGTTGTTGTTGGAAACCCGGTGGCCCTATGGCCTTTTGTGGACCTTTGTTGGTCCATGAGAAATTGGGATGACTCTTCTAACCCGGATTGTAGGTGTTGTTGTATGGATTTCCTTGATTCCTCGTGCCATTAACCACAAAATCGACGTTTTCAACCGAAGATGCATCACCAATAGATATCGGGCAATTGGAGGGAGCATGTCCTCCACACACCCGGTGCAAGTAATCACGGCCGCTACTCTGTTCGAAGTTAGAAGATCTAACTTTTTACTTAATGATTCCACTTGAGCCGCCAACGAAGTCACTGTATCTATCTCATGGAGACCGCCCACCATTTTCTTCTCCCAGGCATTCCATTGGTAGCTGTTCAACCCCATTTCTTCAATTAATTGACGGGCCTCACCGGGGGTCTTACTACCTAAGGTACCTCTTGCTGCCGCATCCAAGAGTTGCCTTGTACTCGAATTCAGACCATTGTAAAAGGTCTGAACAATCATCCACTCCGGGAATCCGTGTTGCGGGCATTTTCTCATGAGCTCCTTGAACCTTTCCCACATCTCAAATAGAGACTCCAATTCCAATTGTACAAAGGATGAGATCTCATTCCTAAGCTTTGCAGATTTTTTGGGATGGAAATAACAGGCAAGAAAAGCTTCTACCATCTCCTCCCATGTGGTAATTGATGCTCTAGGTAATGAGTGTAACCACTGCTTCGCTCTCCCTTTCAATGAAAATGGGAAGGCTCTCAACTTGATGGCATCATCCGTTACCCCATTTGTCTTCAACATATCACACACCTCGAGAAAGTTCTCTATATGACTATTTGGATCCTCATTGGCCAAAATATTGAACTGTGCGGATTGCTGCAACATGTGGATGAATGCCAGCTTCAGCTCGAAGTTATGAGCTGTAATCGGGGGACGCACAATGCTCGATTGTGTCCCCAATACTAAAGGTCTGGCATAATCGGATAATGTCCGCTACTACTCATTCTGTTCTGCCATGTTTTCAGATTCTTCTGCTTCCAAATCAATTAGATTAGACTGTTGTTGCACAGGTTCTTTCCTTTTTCTTCTAAGTGTACGTTCGAGCTCGGGATCTCCTTCAATCAATATTGAGGGGTTCCCTCGGGTCATAACCTGGAGCTGCACCAAAAGAAATAAAACAAAATCAGAACGATGATAGAAAAGAAGATACGAAATAGAATGAATGAATAACTAAGAAAACAAAGTGCAAAGTATCTCTAAACGCCTAATTCCCGGCAACGGCACAAAAAACATGACACGTCCAAATATGCATGTAAACCGCAAGTGCATGGGTGTCGAAGTAATAATCCCAGATGAGTGGGTATCGTATCCACAGAGAGTACAGAATAAAGACACTTAAGTTGTTTCTTAACTAACATGGAAAATGAATAGTGATAAATGTGACAAAATATGAAATAACGAAAATAAAAGCAACAAGATAGAAAGCACAAGTAAAGGAGAAGGTAAGGTAATCGATAAAGATGGGGTACCTGGATATTGATCCGCCTAGGACAATCGTTTCAAGTGCAAGAACCCTTTATTATACTTCCTAATTGATGCAACTATGAGTCGTGGAAATCCTTAATTACATGATCCTATATCTAAGGTCAACCATGCCTAACTCTATACATGTCCCGGAGGAGAGATTAAATAACCTCTCAACCTCGCACTCGCATAGAATTGCAATGAACTCTAGGGATTCCATGTGATAAATCATATTCCTATGTATAGACCTAACCCTTTGGTCCAAGTGGAAGATCCCTAGCCACAATTAAGCCCTAGGTGCTAAAATCACCTCAACGCTTCACTCCATTGCACTCACAACTAAGCCCCAGCGGAAAGTCATCCCTTAGCCCATTCACTCTACTATGGCCGCAGAGAACTCTTGGAACGTGGAGGTAGGATAGATCACACCGGAGGAGAAAGGGGACGCTCCGCTACCTCTCGACTCACCCTCTCAACCCTCTCCAATCTAGCTTTGTCTAACTCTCATGGTGTGTCACTCACTCATAAGAGTTACTAACAAGAACTCTCAACCCTAGTGTCACTCTAAGGGAGTATTCATACAATCGAACATACAAGATTGGAACTCATAATAAACATCAATTAATTGAAAGCATAATAAAGAGATTCAATTAAATGAATACATTCTAGGGTTCCCAAATACGCAAGTACCCACTAGGGGTTTAGCTCTCTATGGAGCTAGATACAATCAATGAAATCAAATGTAAAAACAAGGCATCCATAGAAAACCCCCTCGTTAGTCATGGTGATGGTCTTGTGGAGAGTCCTTTACTCGTCGCAAAGGTCCCTTTGTCCGGCCTAGGATACACCTCGTCGTATCGATGCCGACGAAAGCTCTCCCACTAACCTTCTTCCAAAGGGTGCGCGATGTCAGAGCCGTAGAACCTCTCCAAAGCCCTAGCAAATACCTCTCAAAACCCTAGCCGCCGCCCTAATTCAAGTTGGTGAAAAGATGGAGAAAAGAATGCTGAAATCGGGGTTGAAATCGGCTTTTAAAGGGCTGGAATCGGGAATCCACACACCCGTGTTAGCGCCCCTATAGATTTTTCACACGAGCGTGTGGAATTTCCACACGCCCGTGTAGATTCTCTATTTTCCTATTTTCTCAGCCGGCTATAAATAGTACTGCTACAGTATTTTTCTACAAATTTTATTACGGTACCTACCCGAAATTCTCCCAAATCCATGCTTTCATCGAGGTAACGCAAACGAGCACACGTTTACATCGTGGATCGCTTTGCTTCTTCAATAACAGACATGTTGGTGGAGATCTTGTTCTATATGCACAAGTCAGAATGCTTGAATGTGACTGCCCTTGTACCCTTCCAAATAGTTTT
>NW_024086817.1:0-19458 GCF_009730915.1 Dioscorea cayenensis subsp. rotundata
GGGTTCTTGCACTTCAAACAATTATCCTAGTTGGAGCATTATCCGGTACCCCATCTTTATCGATTGCCTTACCCCCTTCTTTACTTTTGCTCTCTTTCTTGTTGCTTTTACTGTTGAGAATTGAATCATTGTCACACTCATTATCATTGATCTTTTACATAGCTAAGAATCGAATTAAGTATTTTTATTCCCTACTCCCAGTGGATTCGATACCCGCTCACCCGGGAATATTACTTCGACAAACCCGTGCACTTGCGGGATATACGCAAGGGGACCTTGTTAGCCTCTTTTTAGGATCATTTGCCTTATCTTTTTCTCATATTTTTACCATCTTTGGAGGCACTCGTGGCTAGGGTTTAGAGAGGCTTTAGCAAGGCTTTTGGAGTGGTTCTAAGGCTTTCAACACTGTGTTCCTTTCAAATAGAGATATTGGGGGAGCCTTCATCGCCATTGATTTGGAGAGTGCCCTAGGCTTTATGAGGGAATCTTTGGAGAAGATGTGGGCAGTCCACAAGACCATCGACATGAATACCAAGGTGGTTTCACTTATGGATTGCATGTTTTTACTTCCAATTTCATTATTGGTTGTATCTTGCTCCATGGAGAGCTAAACTCCTAGTGGGTACTTAGACTTGTAAACCTTAGGATGATATTGTGTCTTTGACATTTCTATTTTGTTTGTATTATTGATATGTTTAATTGAGTTCTAATCTTGAATTCTTGTTGAATGAGAATACCCTTAGAATGACACTAGGGTTGAGAACCTATATTTGTAATCCTTGTGAGTGAGTGACACACCATTAGGGTTAGGCAAAGCAAGATTGGAGAGGGTCGAGTGGGTGAGTCAAGAGGTAGCGAAACGTCCTCCATCACCTCCAGTGTAATTTATCCTACCTCCACATTCCAATGACTTAGAAAAATCTGCAGGCACTGCAGAAGATTTCTGAACATGTTTACACACTCAGAGCCTGCTCTATCATGCAATTTTTTACCAGTGAAAAACATGAAATAGAGCTCAAACGACCAAACTTCGCCAATTCCACATGAAAATACACGATTAAAATTCAAAGTTCACAAGGAAATCTCAGCACAAGCATCTAAGAAATTAAGACACCAACACTTAACAAATTAATCATGCAAACAAACTAAACTAAAAGCTAAGAAAACAGTAAAAACTTGGGTTGCCTCCCAAGAAGGGCTTCTTTAACGTCACTAAGCTCGACGTACCTTGTCTTACCTCACGGGGGTTCATGAATGAAAGTTGCCCTCTTACCCATGGCTTGAAAGCATGATGTGCAAAGTCTCTTCAGAGTAGAGGGTGTATTATCGGGCTTAAGACCACCTAACAATGCTACATCCAACTTCTTTGGTTCACGTACGTCTCCAACAGCCTTGGAGTGTTTCCGGTGGTGTCTCCTAGCCCTCTTCATTTTCTGGAGCACTTTCTTCAAGATCCCCGGGGTAGATGGTACTTCTTCCGTCGATCCAAGCATCATTACTTCTTCATTGCCCTCCTCTTGGTCGAACAAACCTTCATATGGATCCGGATTGAACATTTCCTGCATGTATTCATCAATAATCTCATCAGTAGTGTCTAAAAAAATATAAATTATCATCGAAATCGAGAGAATGCCGCATGGCCTCAGCAATGCGGTATGTGAGTTTGTCATCTCCAACTCTCAAGGTGAGCTCTCCGCCGTCCATGTCAATTAATGCTTTGGAAGTCCGCAAGAATGGTCTCCAAGGTAGCAAGGATACATCCGCGTCCTTATCAACATCTAGCACTACAAATTCAACCGGAAAAATGTACTTGTCCACCTTGACAAGCACGTCTTCAATGATGCCTCTCTGGATGTCGCGATCTGCTCGGTTCGCTAGTTGCAAAAAGTCATCCACGTAGGGCCTCAGGGCTCGCCCAAGCCTAGCTTTTTGAAAAGAAAGTGTATGGTATGACGTTGATACTAGCCCCTGAGTCCGCCAATGCCATTTCCTCACCAAGATTGCCAATATTACACGAAATGTTGAAGCTTCCCGGGTCTTTCTTCTTGTTCGGCATGTTCTTTTGCAATACCACCAAGCATGAAGCATCTAAAATCACTAAAGCACTCTCCTCCAACTTCCTCTTGTTAGTCAACAAGTCTTTCAAGAACTTTGCATACTTAGGCATTTAGGCCAATGCCTCAACAAAAGGAATATTAATGTGGAGTTGCTTGAACAAACTCAAGAACTTCTTGTACTGTTCATCCCCTTGGTCATTTTTCAATCTAGAGGGATAAGGGATTCTTGGCTTGAAAGGTGGGGGTACCACCTCTTTCTCTTTGCTCGTCCCCTCTTCCACCTCTATAACCTCAGGTGCATGTTCTTTTGGCTTCTCACTCGTAAGCCTAACTTAAACCTCACGACCACTTCTCAAAGTGATCGCCTTCACGTGCTCTCTAGGATTAGTCTTTGTATTGCTCAGCAAGCTTCCATGTGGCCTTTCAGAGAGAGACTTCACAATTTGGCCCACCTGATTTTCAAGGTTATGCAAAGAGGCGTTGTGGTTGTGAAGTGTAGCCTCGACTAATTCAAACCTAGTATTTGCAGATTGCACAAATCTAGACAAGTGCTTCTCTAGCTCAGTCATTCGGGTTTCCAAACCTGAGACTCTATTTTCCACCTGAGGGGCTTATTGTTGTTGTTCGAAACCCGGTGGCCCCATGGCCTTTTGTGGACTTTGATTACTCCATGAGAAATTGGGATAATTCTTCCAACCCGGATTATAGGCATTGCTATATGGGTTTACTTGAGGTCTCATGCCATTACCTACAAAATCAACATTCTCCACCGAAGAAACATCACCAACAGAGATCGGGAACATTCTGCTTCCAAATCAGCTGGATTAGACTGTTCTTGCACAGGCTCTTTCCCTTTTCTTCTAAGTGTACGTTCAAGCTCGGGATCCCCTTCAATTAATATTGAGGGATTCCCTCGGGTCATAACCTGGAGCTGCACCCAAAAAGAAAGAAAAAGAAATCAGAACGATGATAGAATAAGAAGATATGAAATAGAATGAAGGGTAAATAGCTAAGAAAACATAGTGCAAAGTATCTCTAAACGCCTATTCCCCGGCAACGGCGCCAAAAACTTGACAAGGTCCCCTTGCTTATATCCCGCAAGTGTACGGGTTTGTCGAAGTAATAATCCCGGGTAAGCGGGTATCGAATCCATAGGGAGTAGGGAATAAAAATACTTAATTCGATTCTTAACTATGTGAAAGATCAATGATGATGAGTGTGACAATGATTTAATTCTCAACAATAAAAGCACCAAGTAAGAGAGCAAAAGTAAAGAAAGGAGGTAAGGCAATCGATAAAGATGGGGTACTCGGATAATACTCCGCCTAGGATAATTGTTTCAAGTGCAAGAACCCTCTATTATGCTTCCCTAATCATACATGGTGAGTCGTGGAAACTTAATTACATAGTTCCAAATCTAAGGTCAACTATGCCTAACTCTATACATATCCCCGGAGGAGAAATCGAACAATCTCAACACCTGCACTCGCATAGAGTTGCAATGAGCTCTATGGATTCCAAGTGATAAATCTCTTCCCTAATTATAGACCTAACCCCTTTGGTCTAGGTGGAAGGTCCCCTAACCACAAATGAGCCCCTAGATACTAAGATCACCCTCAACGCTTCACTCGCTGCACGCCAACTAAGCCCCCAGCCGAAGTTCATCTCTTAGACCATTCACTCTATTATGGTCACAAAGAACTCGAGGAACGGAGGTAGAATCTATCACGCCGGAGGGGAAAGGGGATGCTCCCTGCACCTCCCGACTCACCCCTCTCAACCCCTCTCCAACCTAGTCAGGTCTAACGCCGTGGTGTGTCACTCACTCACAAGGTTACCAACAAGAACTCTCAACCCTATTTTCACTCTAGGGGAAATGTTCATACAATCAAGCATTCAAGGTTAGAACTCACAATAAACATCAATTAATTGAAAGCATAATAAAGAGATTCAATGAAACAAATACATCCTAGGGTTCACAACACCCAAGTACCCACTAGGGGTTTAGCTCCCCATGGAGCTAAGTACAATCGAAGAAATAGAATGTAAAAGCAATGAATCCATAAAGAAACCCCCTCGATAGTCATGTCCATGGTCTTGTGGAAAGTCCTCTACTCATCGTCCAAGGATTCACTCGTCCGGTATAGGATACGCCTCGATGGAAGCTCCCCTACCAACCTTCTTTCTAAGGAATGACGATGTCGGAGCCGTAGAACCTCTCCTAAACCTTGGCCAATACCCCTCAAAACCCTAGCCGAAGCCCTCTCTCAAGTTGGAGAAAAGATGGAGAAAAGAATACTAAAATCGGGGCTCATTCGGCTTTAAATAAGGCTAAAATCGGGTGACTACACGGGCGTGGATGCTTCACACGCCCGTGCGGATCCTCTGAACTCCTGTTTTCTCGGCCGGCTGTGAACAACACTATTACAGTACTTGCTACCGTGTTGCTATAGTGCTCTGCTACAGTATCCGGCCTGAATAGCTTCCCGAATCCATACTTTCATCGGAGTAACATAAACGGGCACACGTTCACATCGTGGATCACTTGCTTCTTCAATGATAGGTACATTGGTGGAGCTCTTGTTCTATTTACATAAGTCGGAATACTCGAGTGTGACTGCCTTTGTGCCCCTCCAAATGGATGTGCCAAACTCGAATACGAGGAGGTTGGCACACACTCTAGCATCTCACATCGACCTATGTCTTAGTGTTTGACCCTTAGCAAGATTTTCTCCAAAATCGGTGCATTGTAATCCACATTGGCTTCTTTCCTTCATACTTGGCCTCACAACCCTACCTGCACGAAAGTAACATAAAAACACACATATTAGTGTAAAAACCTGAGAAAAATAATACTCAAAATAAGGAATGAACGCTTCGCATTCATATCGCACAAGCACTTATCAAAACCCTAGCCACGAGAGCCACCAAAGATGGGAAAAGGATGAGAAAAAGATTGGAAAAAAAATCTGAAATCACGACTTTTCTAGGGGCTGGAATAGGGCATCCACACGGGCGTGTGGAATTTCCTCACACCCATGTAAATTTCTCGAAATCTGTTTTGTACGAGCTGTGAACATTAACTGCTACAGTACTTTTACTACATTTACTGCTACAGTACTTTGCCAAAATACTCCCGAATCCACACTTTTCGTCGAGGCCACATGAATGGGCACACATCTATATGGTAGATCGCATTCTGTATTCAACTAAAATCACATTTGATGAAGATATTGTTAGCATTACACATGTCGGAACACATGAGTGTGACTGCCTTTACGTCCCTCCAATTTGTATGTTCGTTCGAGCACAATGGAAGTCGGCACACACTCACATGTCTTTGAGCACAACATGTGTCTTCACGTTCATTCAATCCAAGACTTCATCAAAAATTGCATCTATGATCTACTTTTGGTTCTTTCTTCAACACTTGTCTCCACAACCCTAAATGCAAAAAAAAAAAAAACAAAAATACACATGCATAAGTGATAAAATCAGAGAAAAGTATTGTCAATGTAAGAAAAGAATACTTCGTATTACTGATACATGAGCATTTATCAGAGTGTCATGACATCATAGTGGGCTTCAAGAAGGTTTTCATTGATTTTTTTTATCAGTCATATTCACCCCTATGAGTATCAAAACAACCGAAAGCTTGATAGAGTTTTCAATGATTTTAATAACTCTAACTCATCCATGTTAGTGTTAAGACCTCAAAATGAGCTTAAAATAGTTTCCAGTAATTTTGTCATTGTAATTAACCTTGTAGGTGTCAAGGCGTCACAATATTTTTGATACAGTATTTTCTACAATACCCTACTACAATACCGGCCTGAAATACTCCCGAATCCATACTTTCATCGAGGTAACGCAAACGGGCACACATTTACGGCATGGATCACCTTGTTTCTTTAATAATGAACATGTTGGTAAAGATCTTGTTCTATATGTACAAGTCGGAATACTTGAATGTAACTGCCCTTGTGCCCTTCCACATTGGCTTCTTTCTCACATAATCGGCCTCACAACCCTACCTGCATGAAAGTAACATAAATACACCCATATAAGCGTTAAAACTCGAGAAAAGTAATGCTCAACACAAGGAAAGAATGCTTCACATTCTTATCGCACAAGCACTTATCAGAAACAAATACATCCTTTGGTTCACAAATCCAAGTACCCACTAGGGGTTTAGATCTCCATGGAGCTAGTTACAAACATCAATGAAATCGAATGTAAAAACAAGTAATCCATTGAAAAACCCCCTCGGTATTTGTGTCTATTGTCTTATGGAGTAGCCTCTTCTTCTCCAAAGGTCCCCTTGTCCGGCCTAGGGCACACCTCACCGGATTGATGCCGATGAAAACTTCCCCAATAACATTTGATAAGTGCTTGTGGTGATATGAATGTGAACCATTCTTTCCTTATGTTGAGCATTACTTTTCTCAGGTTTTTACATTAATATGTGTGTTTTTATGTTACTTTCATGCAGGTAGGGTTGTGAAACCAATTATGAAGGAAAGAAGACAATGTGGATCACAATGCTCTGATTTTGGAGGAACTCTTGATAAGGTTCAAACGTGAAGATATAAGTCGGGTGCGAGATGCTAGAGTGTGTTCCAACCTCCCCGTATTTGAGTTTGCACAACCATTTGGAGGGGCACAAGGGCAGTCACACTCAAGCATTCCGACTTATGCACATAGAACAAGATCTCCATCAACTTATCCGTCATTGAAGAAGCAAATCGATCCACGGCATAAACGTGTGCCCGTTTATGTTACCTCGATGAAAAGTGGATTCGGGAGTATTTTTGGCATAGTACTGTAGCAGGTTACGTGAAGCATCCACGCCCGTGTAGTCGCCCGATTCCAGCCCTATTTAAAGCCGAATTAGCCCCGATTTGTGTATTCTTTTCTCCATCTTTTCCCCAACTTGCGAGAGAGCTTCGGCTAGGGTTTCGAGGGGTATTGGCTAGGTTTTTGGAGAGGTTCTACTGCTGTGACATTGCGTGTCATTTGGAAGAAGGTTATTGGGAGAGCTTTCGTCGGCACCGATCCAGTGAGGTGTATCCTAGGCCGGACAAAGGATCCCTTACGACGAGTAGTGGACTCTCCACAAGCCCATCGACATGACCATCGAGGGGGTTTCTTTATGGATTCATTGCTTTTACATTCTATTTCTTTGATTGTAATTAGCTCCATGGAGAGCAAAACCCCTAGTGGCTACTCGGGTATTGTGAACCCTAGGATGTATTTATTTCTTTGAACCTCTTTATTATGCTTTCAATAAATTGATGTTTATTGTGAGTTCCAACCTTGAATGCTTCATTGTATGAACATTTCCCCTAGAGTGACACTAGGGTTGAGAGTTCTTGTTGGTAACCTTATGAGTGAGTGACACACCACAAGCGTTACACAAAGCTAGGTTGGAGAGGGTTGAAAGGGTGAGTCGAGAGGTACAGGAGCGTCCCCTTTCCCCTCTGGTGTGATAGATTCTACCTCCATTCCTCGAGTTCTTTGCGGCCATAATAGAGTGAATGGTCTAAGGGATGAACTTTTGTGGGGCTTAGTTGCGCGTGCAACGGAGTGAAGTGTTGAGGTGATCTTAGTATGTAGGGCTCAATTGTGGTTAGGGACCTTTCACCTGGACCAAAGGGTTAGGTCTATAATTAGGAAGAGATTTATCACTTGGAATCCCTAGAGCTCATTGCAACTCTATGCGAGTGCGAGGTGTTGAGATTGTTCGATTTCTCCTCTGGGATATGTATACAGTTAGGCATAGTTGACCTTAGATTTGGGACTATGTAATTAAGGATTTCCACGACTCACCATTACATTGATTAGGAGGCATAATAAAGGGTTCTTGCAATTGAAACAATTATCCTAGGCAGAGCATTATCTGGGTGCCAAATCTCTATCGATTGTCTTACCCCCCCTTCTTTACTTTTGTTCTCTTTTTTGTTGCTTTTATTGTTGAGAATTGAATCATTATCATACTCCTTATCATTGATCTTTCACATAGCTAAGAATCAAATTAAGTATTTTTATTCCCTACTCCTTTTGGATTCGATACCCGCTCACCCGGGATTATTACTTCGACAAACCCGTGCACTTGCGGGATATACGCAAGGGGACCTTGTCAACCTTCTTCCAAGTGGAGCACGGTGTCAAATCTGTAGAACCACTCCAAAGACTAGCCAAAAGCCTCTCAAAACCCTAGCCGATGGCCTCCCAAAAGATAGAGAAAAGTTGGTGAGAAGGGTGAAAATGGTCTCTAAAAATCGAGCTGAAGTGCGGCTTAAATAGGCCTGGAATCAGTCATCCACACACTCCTATAGATTCTCCACACGGGCATGGGGATTTTCCACACGCCCGTGTGGATTCTCTGGAAACCTGATTTTCTGCCGGCTATGAACAATAACTGCTACAGTGTATTGCTATTGTGATTTTCTACAGTAGCTGCTATAGTACACCACCAAAACACTCCCGATTCCTCACTTTTCACCGAGGTAACATAAACGGGCACACGTTTATGCCGAAGATTTTTTTTCAATGAAAGTCCTAATTGGTGAAGATCTTACTATCAATGCACAAGTTAGGATACTCAAATGTGACTGCCTTCGTGCTCCTCCAACTCATTATAATGGCTTGAATACATGGAGGTTGGTAGACATTCACATATCTTAGACCCTCACTTGTGTCTTCTAATTTGTTCCTTCAAAGATTCCACCAAACAGTTCGTTCACGATCTACTTTTCGCTTCTTTTCTTAATACTTAGCTTCACAACCCTGCATGTGCAAAACAACACAATTACACAAGTATTAGCGCTTAAACCTAATAAAAGTAATGCTCATCGTAAGGAAAGAATACTGCTCATTCTTAACACATAAGCACTTATGAAACTCTCCCACACTTAAGCTTTTGCTTGTCCTCAAGCAAAAATAAAACATTGAAGCATAGAAGAAGGAAAAATTAAAAATGCATGGCCTTAGGTTCACCAAAGCATGCAAGGAGAGCATTCTACAAGTAAGGGAAATTTCAACACTAAATACGAAAAATCAATGCTCTATCTAACAACTCGAATCAAAAAGGACAACAAACCCGAGATCATGTAAGTGTGTGTGAACTCACTCAAGTAAACCCAAAGTATACTCCTCAATATTCAAAGTACAAGGTACTTATTTAACTACAAAACATAACAAAACAAAAGGATGGTAGTAGCTTCACACATCCTCTAATGTAGCCCTTTCCGAGGTGGCCTCTAAGGTGGCTTTCACACTTTCGAGGTGGTAGCTCTTTCTACTGAGTTGGTAGCTTTCACTAATCCCATGACATAGCTCTTTCTCTCATTAGGGCAAAACTAGTATCCGACTTATGAGAGTAGCTTCATGCTTCATAGGTGGTAGATCTTTCTACCCCCAAGGCACAACTAAACATTCTATTTTTTTCTTTTTCATTTTCCATTTTTTTTATATAGCAAAATGGAACAAGAAACAAGACTAATTAGTACCTCAAATATCAAACTTGAGTTTCTAAAAGAGTTTTATGAGTGAGTGGTGCACAAATATTCATCGGGCAAAAATTCTTAGAAATTCAAGTAAAAACTAGAGCATGAGAACATTCAATGTTAAAATTTCTCCTAAACATAAGAATAGAAGCATTGCAACTAAGGTGAACCGCCATTGGCTACGTGAGCATGTATGTCAATTGAAACTTGTATAAAAGACACGTGCAAAGTGAACTCCCCCCCACACTTAAGATGTACATTACCCTTAATGTATACATGCAAGCACAATAGAAAGTATAGCAATCAAGTAAATATGTGGGAGTGGGCAATTGAAACAATACTCCCCTGACTCCTAATGTTTCGTTTGATGGAGCTAAATCCTTGGGAATAATGTTCCAATGAGTTGTGAAGGACACATGGCCCACATTGGCCGTGTCCATGACTAGTTCTCAATTCCCATACTAACAAGACCATCTTCACGCATACACAAGGGGGTTCAGTGAAGCTCAATAAAAACAAAAACAACTCGAGTATATAAAAGATAAGGCAATGAAATACAGCTCGAGACAAAAATAAAAGATAAACTCAGAAGGACGATCCCTTTTGAGTATACAAGTCTAAAATAAAATGTTGAAAGAAAGATGAAAAATTTAAACACAGAGTAAAGAAAAGATGCATCAAGCATCGGTGTCCTCAGCGGTCGGATTTGCTGCTACTGTAGGTGGAAATAGATCAAATGGTGCTGGTGGATCTGGTGATGCTGATGCTGATGCTAGAGGAGCCGGAGGGGTCCACCGTCTTATATTGAAATGTGAAGACGCGTTGCGCTCGAGTAACTGCTATAAGGTATCGAAACGTGCCATCACCTCTGCGTGCTACACAACCTGTGTCTCGCCAACCTCGGTAATCTCGGTCCGTAGCACCCCTATCACACTCTCAACCCTATCAAATCAATCATGGGCTCGAGATGGTGAAAACACGTGCACCGAAGGTGGCACCAGTGCCACAGGAGGTGCCTCGGTCTCCATCGGTGCTAGCTGAGGCTCGGGGTAGGCTGATAACCATCAGCATCATCACCCTCACCCTCGGCTATCCCTAGAGTGGGTGTAATTAAAGCCTACACTCCCGACTGAATCCTGCGAATCATTCGCATCAACCTCATCGAATTAGTCTCTTTGCCTGTAGCATTAGCATGAGAGGATGAAAGATAGGAAGAAGAATAAGAGGACAACGAAGGAGAAGGTGCAAGAACGCCATACCCTACTACCTTTAAGTTAGAAGGGTTCATATGTGTACTGATATTATGGCATGAACGCTCAATGACATGAATCTCAGTGGCAAATTTCTCTCGAGTTTGACTTAAGGTTTCTTGATATCCCCTTCTGTTCCAACACCATTGGTAAGGACCTTTCCAAGAACCTTTTAGCGGGTAAACAAGAACCCATCTGCCTTCATAATTCTTTATAGGCAGGAGATCATCAATAAGGAAAGAAGAAGTCCCATGAAGGACATGACAACCAGACTTATCTTTACAAGGTTGAAGCTCAAAAAAGAGATGAAAAAGGTCGACTGAGACCCTAAACACACTAATAAAGCTAGAAATATGAAAGCTTATAAAAAACCTCCAGGAATTCAGATGAAGCTGAGCAGGAGATAGCTTGTTAAGCTTTCTAGAATTCCATTATGAAGGAGGGCATAGGAAAGCGAATGCCCATATCAAGCAACGCCTCATGAAAGGCAAAAGACATGACACTGGCGAAAAAAAAGTACAACTAGTATCACTAGGAAGACCAATTCTCCAGTTGGAAGGAATCGAATACTTAGCCCTGAAACTTTGAACATCACCTTCATTTAGAGAGCTAGGAAGACAAGCGCTTATCACGAAGTGAGTCTGAGGTCCAAAGGATGTAACAAGTCTACTAGTTTGCTTCATTCGAGCCATGACAAGGTAATGCTAATATATATATCTATATATAATATTAACCAGTTAATTAAGTTAATAATAAAAAAAAAAGATGAAGGAAGATCGGCAGGGGAAAGAGATATGTATATAGATAATATATACACATATATTATTAATTAATTAATTAATTAATTAAAATAATATATATATATATATACATAACCTTTAGAATGTTGTCAGTGGAAGAGAGGAAAGAAAAATTAATTAATTAATATTAATAACTCCAAACTTCATAGAAGCAAAGCGACTTACAAAAATCTTTGATGACCACTGGAAGAATGCCAGAAAATACTTTAACTAAGCTGTGATGTCAAAAATCTTTAACCCAATAGAGGCCTTATGATTCTAAAAGTGGGGTGGGGACTTCCTTATATAGAGGTCGGAAGGTAAGAGTTCAAATTTGAGTTGAACTCAACAGATAAATCTTTATCCAATGATAATGATAAATTCAAGTATATTAGAGCTTTATCCAACCATATTATCTAGATATAAATAAATTTAAATTAGTTGTATCTTATCTGTGGATAAATTCAAATATTATTGTCAGAATAAGTTTAAAAGAAATTTGAAGCAGATAAGAATCTACTTCTATCTTTTCAGTTATATCCCAAAGATAGAAGTGGGGAGCAATTGATGTCGACTAATTCAAACTTCTATTAACTACATAGTAGCCCACTATCTCCCTTACCACCCACAATCTCGAACACATGAATTATTTACGTAACTGTTAATTACATATCTATAAATAGCATCCATCATTTAATCGAGAGAGGGACATTTTTTAGGAAAAACATCAAAGGAAGACCAGCGTTTATTCTCCACTGACTTAGCCATCGGAGTGTTTGTGGGGAATACTTCCCACACTGTTATAGGTCTTGGCATTTGAAGAAGGAAGAGATTCCAACTCTTTTTTTCGACCTCCAAGTTCAAAGTTCCATAATATCAAGACCCCCAATAAATTCATTGTTGTATTCTGGCAACAACAGAATAAAAAATCCTAATTCTATGTTTTTATTTTTGGAATGGTTCCTAATTTTTAACCAAAACCCTAATGTTATGTTTTCATTTTGGAATGCATCCTATTTTTAAATCAAAAACCAAAGATTATGTTTTCCTTTCGGAATGTCTTCTATTTTTTGGTTTTGAGTCAAAACCCTAATACTATATTTTCTTTCAGAATGCCTCCTATTTTTGAATCAAAACGCTAATCCTATGATTTCATTTCAGAATGTTTCCTATTTTTGGATGCAAAACCATCATAAGTTTTCTTTTTGGCCTATGTTTTTTTTGGAATGTTTAATATTTTTGAATCAAAACCCAAATCCTATGTTTTCTTTATGGTATATTTCATATTTTCTGGTTTTGAATAAAAACCCTAATATTATACTTTCTTCAAGGAATGCCACCTATTTTTGAATTAAAACCGAGATCATATGTTTCCTTTAAGAAGTCCTCTTATTCTTCAATCAAAACCCAAATCTTGTGTTTTCTCTTCGAAATGTTTCCTATTTTTTTGTTTTTAATCAAAACAATAATCCATTGTTTTCTTTTTGGAATGTCTCCTATTTTTCAGCCAAAACCCTAATCATTTGTTTTCTTTTTGAATATCTCCTATTTTTCAGTTTTGAATCAAAACACTAATCCCACTTTTGTTTTTCAAAATATCTCCTGTTTTTGTATCAAAACAGTAATCCTATGTTTTCTTTTGGAAACATCTCCTATTTTTGAATCCAAACCCTAATCCTATGTTATCTATTGGAATGCCTCCTGTCTTTCATTTTTGAATCAAACCACTAATCATATTTTTTTCTTTCAGAATGTCTACTATTTTTTTAATTAAAAACCTAATCCAATGTTTTCTTTTCTAAATGACTATATTTTCAATCAAAGAGACTCATCCTATGTTTTATTTTTGTAATGTCCCCTTTTTCTTGATTTTATATAAAAAACCTAATCCAATATTTTATCTTCAGAATGTCTCTTAGGTTTCAATCAAACAATAATTCAATGTTTTCTTTTCGGAATATCCCCTATTTTACTATTTTTAATCAAAATCATAATCCTATGATTTCTTTCCTGACTGTCTCCTATTTTTATGTTTTGTATCAAAACCCTAATGCTATTTTTTCTTACAGAATGTCTCCTATTTTGAATCAAAACCCAAATCCTTTGATTTCTTTCCTGTTTGTACCATATATTTTGGTTTTGAATCAAAACCCTAGTCCTATGTTTTCTTTTCGCAAGGTCTCCAATTTTCCAATCAAAACAATAATCCTATGTTTTTATTGTGGAATGTCTTCTATTTTTGTGTTTTGAATACTTAATCAATGTCTCGGATTGTCTCCTATTTTTCAATCAAAACCATAATCCTATGTCGACGTCTCCCTATTCCTCCGGTCTTTAAATTAAAACCCTAATTCTATTTGTCTGCGATGTCTCCTCCTATTTTTAATCAAAATACTAATCGTATCGTTATCTGAATGTGTCCTAATTTTATCGCTTTTTCAATCAAAAGACAGATAATTCTAAGTTTTCTTTTCAGTAAGGTCTTCCTATTTTAAGTCAAATGATAATGCTGATATATATCTCGTAGGTGTCTCCTATTTTCTCATTTTGAACCAAAACCATGCAATCAAATGTTTCTCTAGAATGTCTCCATTTCTTAATCAAAACACAAATGCTATGTTATGTATCTGGAATATCTCCTTATTTTCGTAACTCAACCTATTTCTTTCTCTGTTAGAAATGTCTCCTCTCGCCTTTTGAATCAAAACCCTAATTCAATATATATTCCTTTCATATCTTCTCTTATTTTTCAATCATTCAAATCCTAGGTTTTCTTTTGCTTCAATGTCTCATATGATGTTTTAATCCGTACCCTTAATCCTATGTTTTTCTTTTGCTTAATGTCTCCAATTTTCTAATTAGAATCTTAATTCTATGTTTTCTTATCGAAATGTCTCCTATTCATCTGTTTTGAATCAAAATTGTAATCCTATTATTTCTTTCTAATCGGGTCTCTCCGATTTTTCAATCAAAACCCTATGTTTTTCTGTGAATGTCTCCCATTCATGCTGCAGATCAAAAGCCAAATCCAATGATTTCTTCGGAATGTCTCAAATGTGTTTTAATCAAAACACTAATATTATGTTTTCTGGAATGTCTCCTATTTTGTTTGCCAAAACCTTTAATTCTATGTTTTCTTTTAGAAATGGCACCTATTTTTAATCAAAACATTAGTCTATGTTTTCTCGCCATTTACTGTCACCTCAATGACAATAATCCTATATTTTTGTTTTGCGACAGTCTCCATAATTTTACGCTTTTCAAACAAAAACTTCATCCTAATTTTTCAATTTGAAATGCCTTCTCATTTTTGAATCAAAACCCTAGCACTCCTTTTAGGAATATATCCTGCCTGAATCAAAACCCTCAATCCTATAATTGTGTTCTTTTAGGCGACATTGTGGTTTTTGAAGCTAAACCCTCATCCCATGTAGCTCCCATTCGGGACTTTCTCCTATCAAATCAAAACCACTGATTCAATGTGGAATGTCTCCCATTTTCTCAATCAAAATCCCTAATCCTTTGTTTTTGTTTTTGTATTATCTCATATTTTTAATCAAAACCATAATCCCTAAGTTTCGCTGGAATGTCTCCAGTAATCGAAGCTTCTAATCTTATGTTTTCTTTTTCAAAATCTCTGCTACTTTTCAGGGTCAAATCCAAATCTAATGTTTCTTTTCAGCACGTCAATTATTTATCGTATTTTGAATCAAAATAGATAAATCCTATGCTTTTCTTTTCTCGCACGTGTCTCTAAATCAAAATCACGTGTCAGTATGTTTTCTTTTTGGAATGTCTTCTGTTTTTCAATTTTCAATCAAAACCCTAATCCCATGCTTTATTATTTTTGAGCATGACTCTATGAATCAACTGACATTAATCTCTATTAGAAATGAACCTTGTTTTTGAATCAAAACACCCACTCGTGTTATTTCTTTTAAGAATATCTCCTATTTTTCATCAAAGCGTAAGAATCAAATGTTTTCTTTTTCTAATGCCTTTATAGTGATGAGATCAAAATCCTAATCCAATATGCTTTTTCAGAATGTGTGTGCTATATTTCAAAACCCAACCTTCATGCTTTTCTTTTATAGCATATCTCTATATCGGGTTTCATCAAACCTTAATCCTATGTGCTTTTAGGAATGTCTTCATTGTATTTCAATCGAAAACCCTAATCTAATATTTTCTTTTTGAAATGTCCACCTATTTTTCTTTGGAAGTTTTAATATCGGCCTTTATGTTGTCTTTTAAGAATGTGTCATATTTTAATCAAAAAATAATCCTTTTGTTTTTCGTGACGGTTCCAATTTGTCGCATGAATCAAAACCCTAATCCTATGTTTTTTCTTCCATATCGTCTCCATATTTTATATAAAAACAACAACCCAAAGTTGTTTACATTTATCTCGAATGTCTCCATTTTTTTTTTAGTAAAAAACCTTTATCCTATGCTCCTACTTTTGAATGTCTCCATTTTTAGTTTTGGATCAAAAACCTAATCATATATTTTCGGAATGTCTCCTATTTCTAAATTGAAGCCCTAATCTATATTTTTTTCGGAATGTCACCTATTTTAGAATCAAAACACTAATCCAATGTATGTTTTTTTTGGAATGTCGACTATTTTCCTGTTTTGAATCAAAACCCTAATCTTATGATTTTTTTTTTTTCGTAACGTTCTCTATTTTTAATCAAAACTTAACTTTGTTATCCATCCGAATGTTCGCTATTTTTTATTTTGGAATCAAAACCTAATCTTTATGCTTTCTTTTAGAATGTCCGTTATTTTTGAATCAAACCTAATACTATGTTTTCTTTAATGAATGTCTCCTACTTTTCAATCCAAATCCTAATCCTATGTTTACTTTCTGTAATGTATTCTATTTATTAATCAAAACCCCAAATTTATATTTTCTTTGAATGTGTCATATTTTATTCAAAACCCTAATCGTGATATGTTTTCTTTTGATTTTTAATGTCTAATATTTTTGCTTTAAATCAAAAGCTTAATCCTATGTTTTCTTTCATGAATGTCTCCAATTTTCAAATCAAAACCTTTATGAAAAGTTTTCTTTTGAAATAAGTTCCCATTTTTTTTTTTTTGTTTGAACAAAAAACCTAATCCTATGTTTTATGTATCGAAGTCCTGGCTTTTGAATCAGCATAATCCTATGTTTTCTTTTTCAAATGTCTCAATTTTGTTAACTTGGAACTCAAACCCCAACCTATGTTTTGATTCCATATGAACCCTAATCATGTTTTCCAACATTCCATTTTTTTTAGTAAAACCTAATCAGATTTTTTCTTTATGAATGTCTCCTATCTTTTTTTTTTGCATCAAAACCATAATCCTATGCTTTTTAGAAATGTCTCTCATTTTTCTCCAATCAAAACCCCTAATTATATTTTTCTTCAGAATGTTTTTGGTTAATCAAACCAAATCCTATGTTTTCTTTCTTTAACGTTTTCTATATTTTAAATTCCAAAACCTTAATCCTATATTTTGTTTCGCATGTTCTCGCTTTTTTCTTTTAGAATCAAACCCATCTCATATGTTTTATTCCAAATGTGTCCTATTTTTTATTCAAACCATAATCTATGGTTTTAATGTATATCCTCAGATTTTTTTGGAATTCAAATCAAGACCTTAATCCAATTTTATTTAAGGAATGTCTCCAATTCCCTTCGTTAATTAAACCCTAATCCGAATGTTTTTCTTTTTGTAAATTTATTCTTTTTGGTTTTGAATAAAACCATAATCCTTTGTTGTCTTTTAGAATGCGTAGTGTATTTTGAATTAAAACCAAGTATCACATGTTTTTTCAAGAATCTAATTTGTCGCGGCCATAGTATTCTGTATCCTATGTTTTCTATGTATTAATGCCTCATATTTTTTGATAAAAACCCTAATCCAATGTTTTATTTTCGTAATGTCTCCCATCTTTTGGTTTTGATCAAACCCTAAAATATATGTTTCTTTTTCGAAATGTCTTTTATTTTCAATCAAAAATGACTTAATCTATGTTTTTATTCGGAATGTGTCCTATTTTCCAATCAAACATCCTCATGTATTTATTTCCTTTCAAGATATCACCTATTTTTTGCTTTTTAATCAAAACTTAACCCAAGTTTCTTTCTAATGCCTCCTATTTTCTGCAATGAATAAAATCTACCCTTGTGTTTTCTTTTCTGCAATTGTCACCTATTTTTGAATCAAACCCCATTACTATGTTTTGTTTCCGGAATGTCTTCCATTTTTGAATCAAAACCCTAATACTATGTAACCTTCTTGGAATGTGTCATAATTTTTTATTCGAAAGACTAATCTTATGTTTTCTTTACGGAATGTATCATATTTTTTAGTTTGAAATCAAAAGCTTAATCCTATGTTTTCTTTTTAGTAATGTCTATAATTTTCCAAACCAAACACAACCACAATGTTTTCTTTTTGAAATTTCTCCTATTTCGGGTTTTTAACAAATTAAAAACTAAACCTAGTGTTTTTCGAAAATGTGTTTTATTTTTTTGATCCAAAACCTAGAATCCTATATTTTCTTTTTAGAATGTCTCCTTAATTTGTCTATTTTAACCAAAACCCTAATCCTATAAGTTTTTCTTTTTCTCAATGTCTCCAATTTTTTCAATAAAAACTCCAATCCAATGTTTTCTTTTTCGGCTGAATTTCATCTTTTGTTTTGCATCAAAACCATAATCATATACTTTGTGTTTAGAATGTTCTGTGTTTTTGAATCAAAACTCCTAATCTCATGTGTTTTCGAAATAAGTGTTCTATTTTCCAATCAAAACCCTAATCTTTTATGTTTTTTGAATGCCACCTATTTTTCGCTGTTTTTAATCAAAACACACAAGTATTATAAGCTTGAATTTCGTAATGTTCATTATTTATCGGCTTTTGAAACAATAGCCTAGTCCTATGTTTTCTTGTCGAATGTTGCTTATTCTTTTATTATTTCCTTGAACTCAAAACAATAATACCATGATTTCTTTTCATAAAATCTCTTATTTTTTAATCAAACCTGTAATCCTATATTTTCCTTTCGAATGTTCTATTTTTAAACAAACACTAATACTGTTTGCTTTTTGAAATGTTCATCGCTTTTCTCGTTGTTTAATCAAAAACCCTAATTGTATGTTTTCTTATTGGAATGTCTCATACTTTTCAATCAAAATACTAATCCTATGTTTTCTTTTAGGAATGCTCATGTTTTTCTACGGAATCGAATTTCTCAATCCAATGTTTCTTTTTTGTGAATGTTTCTTATTTTAAGTATCAAACGCTAATCCCATGTTTTTTTTGAATGTCTTCTATTTATGAATCAAACCCTAATTTAAAAGTTTTCTTTTTTGAAATGTCTCAATTTTTCATTTGAATCAAAACCTAATCATATGTTTTACTTTTGAATGTCTACCATTTTAATTGTCAAATCCTAGTGCTTCCGAATGTCCTATATGTTTCAATCAACTAAAACCTAATCTCTGTTTTCTTTCTCGAATGTCTCTTTTCTTTTTTGATTTTCTATAAAAAATCTAATCTTGTGTTTCTTTTAGAATGTCTCCTGCTTTTTTAATGTGTCATATTTTGAATAAAACATAATTCCCCATGTCCACTTTCAATTTTAAGGGTTTTTAGGGACTTCTCATTTTTGAATGAAAACTCTAATCCTATGTTTTTTATTTTGAATGTCTCCATAATTCGGGTTTCAATCAAAACCAGAATCCCATATTTTATTTTCAAACTATCTTCTATTTTCAAATTCAAACCCTAATCCCATGTTTTCTTTTATGGAATGTCTTCATTTTACGGTTTTGAATGCAAAATTATCATATGTTTTCTTCTAAGA